>NC_142767.1:23205672-23393172 GCF_054948205.1 Urtica dioica subsp. dioica
AAGAAATTAAATAACTATTATTGTATAATATTATAGTCAAAGATAGTCCCTATTATTATTCTCTCTGAAGTTTTTGGGGTGAAAAAGCAAATAGCATGAATTATGAGACAATATACAAGTAGATGTAATATATAGGAAGAGATAAAGTAAAGAAATGAGAAACTTTTTGGTGTTGGGGGAGTGGTTCGGAAAATTGATACGAAAATGATACGGTCCAATAATGGCAATGGTGCTAACGTGCGCATGCGGTTCCTAGTCATACATAGATAGTAGTACTAGTAGGAAGGAATGAAGGTGTGTATATAAACACTGTGATTTGTGTTATTTGAGACATCATCTACTGGGAAGCAATGTCGACAAAGCAGCAAGTGTTGAGGTGCAAAGGTAAAAAAGTAGATGCATATGTTATATATTTGCGTAATGATATATTGTTTGATACATATATATAACACACACACTCACACAGCGGTGGTGTGTTGGGGAGTGGGCGATGAAGGGAAAGTGGAGGAGATCGAGGTGCAGCCTCCGACGGGAAACCAAGTGCGGATGAAGATGCTGTTTGCCAGCATATGCCACTCCGACCATCTCCTGGGAGCGCAGGGATTCCCACTGGTACGCGCGTCATTGATTACTGGCTCTGCTTGATGTTGATGTTGATGTTGATGATATACATATACATAATGTTAATTTGTGCAGGCGCTGTACCCGCGGGTCCCAGGGCACGAAGGCGTGGGCGTGGTGGAGAGCGTGGGGGCGGAGGTGCGGGAGGTGGCGGAGGGAGACGTGGTGATCCCGGTGATGATGTCGGAGTGCGGGGAGTGCGACAACTGTGGGTCCGGGAAGACCAACCTGTGCCTGAAATACCCGCTGGACATGTCGGGGCTCATGCCGGGGGGGGCCTCCGCCATGAGCACGGTGGCGGGGGGGCACAGGCTGTACCACGCCCTGTCCTGCTCCACGTGGTGCGAGTACGCCGTCTCCGACGCCAACTACCTGCTCAAGGTCACCCCCTCCCCTTCCCTCCCCCTGCGCCACCTCAGCGTCCTCGCCTGCGGCTTCTCCACCGGCTTCGGCGCCCCCTGGAAGGAGGCCTGCTCCCACCCTGCCGCCTCCGTGGCTGTCATCGGCCTCGGCGCAGTCGGCCTCGGAGTAACCACATCACCTACATCTACATCTCTACATCTACTAATTACTTACTAGTCTTGCTGTTCATCAGGCTGTGGAGGGAGCCAGGGACCGCGGAGCCGCCACCATCATCGGGGTCGACATCAACCCCCTCAAGAAGGACAAAGGCCACGCCTTTGGGATGACCCACTTCATCAACCCCTCCTCCTCCCACGATAAGTCCGTCTCCCACCTCATCAAGGACTTGACCGCCGGGGCCGGCGTCGATTACTGCTTCGAGTGCACCGGCGTCCCCCACCTCCTCAACGAGGCCCTCGAGTCCACCAAAATAGTTACTACATCCCTCTCTCTCTCCTCATTCCCTTTCACTACCATTGTCAAATACTAATCCCACTCGCAGGGTATCGGCAAGGCAATCTCCATCGGATCGTCCAACGTGGCCACCATGGAAATCGGCCATTTCACGCTGCTCACTGGGAGAACCTTGAAGGGCTCCATCTTCGGGGGTCTCAAGACCAAGTCCGACCTTCCTATCCTCATCGACAAATGCAGAAACAAACAAATTGATCTCGATCACCTTTTGACTCACGAGGTTTCACTCGATGATATCACTCAAGCATTTCAGTTGCTCAAGCAACATGACTGTGTCAAGGTTATCATCAAGATCTAGGCCGTCGCATCACCACTCCTCATTTGCTTTATAACCAACGTCTCTACTCTTAATAATGTATCACTTTCATTGTGCAATAACATGAAGATGCATGATGCAAATCAATATTTATGACTCAGGCTCCTACGTGATTTTACATCCGAGATAATGGTACAAGACATATTTTTGTCCCCATTTCCTAAAAAACATTTTGGATTGGTCTAATTCAAACCATGCTTTCAATATTTTAAACCGGACTAGATCGTTTCGACTAATTTATAAAATTTGACCAGACCAAATTAGGGAAAATGTTTAAAAATGTAATCCAATCCAATTTACCGTTTTCCAATATATTTTCACTCCTTAATTTACGTATATGTCTAGTTTTATAACTTGCATGTGTTACTCTTTATATCGAGGCTATTGCCGTCCAAATTCACGACTGTCACTAGATCTTTGTCACTCAATTCATCTTTTTCACCCGAGTATGTCGCTGCACTCACGACTTTCAGTTAAGCCCATAGGCGCCCAAGCTCACGGCCGCCACTCGATATCTACCGCTCAAAAGCTGAATACCATTGTGTATTAAAGTTATAACCTAAATTTTGCTTTATTGAGTTATGCTATTTTGTTTATATGGATTCATTTGTTTTTACTTTGTTGTTTTGAGTTAATAGTATTTTCTTGTTTACATACATTATGGTTATTTTTCTACAAATAATCATGATAAATAAGTCATGAATTTGTAGTTGTTAGCAATATTATATAAATGATATGTGCAATTTGCAAAATAATTAAATAAATAATCATTTTCATAAATCTGTTAATAAAACATAGAAATAATAGGGAAAATAAATACAAGATAAAAGAAAATTCCAGATAAACTTTATAGTCGGTATAGCAATCGGAAATAGAAACTGTCCAACGGTTCCCTTGAAGCCCTCCCAAGGGTGTTGTACTCAATTTCAATTTTAGAGATCAACAAATCTTGTATTTGTTGTAAAATTTTAGAGATCATAAAACTCAATTTCAAACTTTCCAAAAGAGATTAGAAAATCATCATATATCTGATTCTTCAACTCTTTGTAGTCGGATTTCAAGCTACTCAACTTACGAGAAATCAAACAAATCTTTAAAAAATGCAAGTTCAAAGATTAAATTTATATTCAACAAAGAAATGGTCGATGGAGCCTAAGCTCGAGGTCCTCGCACAGATCTGGCAACCCATGGTGGGTCGATCGAAAGGTCCTGACCTCGACGAGACTGGATTCGCCTGCATCACAGCGCCTGGCTTCGTTGGGCTGTGGAGACCCTAGTGTTCCGCCATCACCGACGGCTCCGGATCCAATAATAATTTTGTTGTAATTATGTTTTTGGCCAAACTATTAAGATTCATGTCCAAATTAAAAAAAAAAAAAAAAAAAAGTTATTACAAATATAGATTGTAAATATGAATGTAAAAAAGGTACAACGAACAGGGGTCATTGATTATCATCAAAATCTATTTTTTTTCTTTCTAGGTTTGGTACTCGGTGATACAAGGCTTTCATTCTCTTTCCATTCTCTTTCCGTTCCGTTGTCTTCCAATATGTACAACACTAAAGAGAGGGTCTGGACTCCGGAAGCAAAAGAAACAAAGATTACAGAGAGAGAAAGAAATGGTGGGGATTATTTAAACATCTTCATCTTCTTGTTGTCGGAAATGAAAGCGAGAGCGAGAGCGAGGCCTCGTCTTCCTCCTCCACTTGTTCCTTGTTGGGCGCGGGCCCCGCTAAGAATGGCAACATACTCATTCCCTTGCTCTGCTTCGTCTCCGCTCCCAAAGCCAATTCCAGACTCGGGAACAAGCGCATCTCCACTCCACCATTTCCGAGGTCCTCTTTGATCACTTTCTCTTCGCACCAAACATTCTTCTTCTCCACCAACAAACACTCCTTTGTCTTTGATTCCACGCTTCTCCAACTCTTCTCTCCCTCCGATTCCGGCTCTCTTTTCACGATGCCATCACAATCCAACGGAGGGCTTTTTCCTCGCTGCCAACCAAGGTAATAACAAGTCAACAAACATCACTCGATTTATGGGACGCAACGCCATAAACAGGAGAGAGCATAAAAAGAAAAAAAACAAAGGAAACACGTTACCAAATTGGCATCCCTCTCGCACTTGACCTCATCTTTTAAACCCAAGCTTAATGCTTCTGGTTTCTTCGGGTCAACACGATCTCCACTTTCTTCCAACTTTTTGTCCACCCCCACCGCCACCGCTCGTTCGTTCATAACATTTGACTTAGTGGTTGAATCAGATTCAGAATTATGTACCCTTCTTGCCCTGAATACGCCCCACAAGAAATATAACATATTCCAACCTGTGAATCAGAAGCAGAGTAAACTTGGTTATTCCAGGGCTTGTTAACATATGGTACAGCAGACGAGAAAATTTCATGAGATTTCCTTACGCTGTGAATTTTCAGGAAGCTGATTGGAGGGGAATATCAGAAGTTCAACACCCTCGAAGTTTCCTTTGAGAGCCAGATCATTCTTGATCATGCCGTCCAGCAAGCTCTTATAGTTTCTGTCGTAGCTGTACGAGAGAGGGAAGGGTTAGAAAGGGGAAAGAGGGTGTTGTGTTGTGTTAGAAAGAAAGACCTGTCGAGATCTTTGGCAAAGAAGTAGAGAGCGATGTTGTCTTCTTTAGCGCCGCTGGCGTGGAAGTGCGTTGGCCATGCAGCGGAGCGAGGCACTTGGTCGAGGGAGAGCCTCTGCGGGAATCTGCGGGCCACTTGAGGGACTCTGGGCGACACACACGACGACAGGTGGGCTTGAACGCCGCCACACAAATCCACACAGCTCCCACCGCTCCTGCTGATCTCAAAGCTCCCCCTGCAACTCAACCACCAACATCGTCTCTTCAAACTCCAACAATTACTGCAACACATGCATGCAAAATCTAACAACAAAGTTTACCGCCAGATGTAATCGTATTCCGGAATGGCCAACATCTTCAAACCATGGTTCACGGCCGCCACACAGAGCTTCGACTTGCTTGCCTGCTCCTGATCTGCACTCAACGCCGCGGAACTCTCATCGCTCTTTTTCTTTCTCTGTATTTCAGGCTTTCTGAGCAAAGCCGCGTGGATTGCTTCTTTCAATTTACTATCCTCCCTAATGCTCCTCGGAATGGCCGAATCAACACCAGGGGTCTCCGAACTACAGGATTCCGCGGAATGGCCGATTTCTTTACATTTTTGACAGAAGGTGCTTTTAGAAGTGGACCTCGAGCGCATGAACCCATCATTGCTTCCATCTACACTACTGCCATTGCTCGGCTTCTCCGAAGTCGAACATGCGTCCTCTTTCAGCTTGTGCTCGCTCGAGCCACCGCCTGAAAAGGACCAACTTTATTTTAAATCCAGATTTCAATGGCATCAGCGACACACACTCACACACATACCTGCAGTGTTGGGAAGTTTGGCTGTTGCTTTTGATTTTGCGTCTCTGGTGTTGCTGGAAAATGAGGCAACGGTGGATTCAGGGCGTGGCGTGGGCTCAGATTTCGGCGTCGAGCTATTCAGTGAAAAGGTTTTCCTGTCAAAGTGGCGTTCTTTGAGTGATCGTGATCCCTTGGAATCTAGGATGTGGGAAATGCGGGGCGAGAGCATTTTAACTTTGGAATCGGGCGCAGATTTCAAGGACATGGACTTTTGCAAGGTCCTCGGAATCTCCTTTGGTTTCTGAGGAAGAACCTCGTCGACGAGTCTGAGTTTAGGCTTGGGATTAGAGGCGTTAAAGGAGTTGGACTTGAGGAGCGTGGCATTGCGAGTCTGAAGGCGAGAAGTGTGGTTGAAAGAAGGGTCGCGGGAGAGCCTTTTGGGGGGAGGGGGCTCGCTCTCAGCAGCTCGCTTGGCCACCCGTTTGGGCGGAGCCGATTGCCCGAACTTGCAGTCTTCGCACATCCAGTCAGCGGAGGGCACCTTTTTAAGCATCTTGCGCATACAATACCTGAGAAATGCAATTCACTCAAATAACAATCATATTATGGCACTTTGGCTTTAACGTAATACAGAAAGAGAGAGAGAAAGCTGACGTGTGCTCGGCGCCGTCGCTGCATCTGCTGCAGATGGCGAGCATATCCTCCCTCCCGGCGTCGCCGCAGATATCGCACACTTTGACCTGCAAAAAACACGTGTCATATCCAGGCCCATGGGCAGAGTAGCAGAAGAGAAAGAGACAGTACTGACGTCAATGTCGGACTCATCGGTGTCGTCCTTGGCAGTGGTGGTGGCGGTGGAGAGGACGGAAGTGTCGCCGGAGAACTCCATCGGGTGGTCGAAATGCATACACGATGAACACGGTGCCGCGCACACGTCACACCGCCCTTTCTCACTCATCGCCTGCCCGATCCGTCTCGCTCAGATCAATCAAAGCCCTAATTCTCAAACCCTAATACAATCACTCATCATCCCAACCCTTGCTCTTCTCTTCCCCAGCAATAATACGGATGATTAACAGATTCTATTACTACCTCTTTCTCTCCTAATTAATATTTGCAAGCAATCAACGCAAGCAGAATCAGGCTGTCTGTGTAATCTAATCTTCGCCCTCTTTTCAAAACCTCATTCATCCTCCTCTTATTTATTTATTTTTATTTATTATGTGATTTACCACCAAATGCAAACACAGCATATTTTATACTTAAATCTCCTCTCTAGTCTACACGAAATTGATTAACGGGCGAGTGAGGCCGAGTGTGTTGCAAAATCCCAAGGAGCCCAGCGACCATATGGGCCTCGGCCCAACCCTACCCACTGTGTGATCGTGTGTTGGGAACTACCGGTGCACCATCGTGCCCGAATCCGACATCATCTGTTTTAAATGGTTTGAAAAATTATAAAAGTAACCCAAACCGTTTTCGACCCGTCAAACTACTAGTTTAATTGTTGAAATTGTACGAAACCGGGCTGAAATACTCGTCTTAGTTAGAATCCACCTCCGTCTAAAAAAACGTGCTCATTCAAGTTCCATATTTGGAATTTAGGAAATGGGAGGAAAAATAAAAATACGACACAACATGAAATTTGAAAGAAAAATGTAGGGAAAATCAAAATTTTATGTTATGTTTAAATGCCATGAAAAGTAAGAGAAAATGAATGGAAAATTGCCACATTTATCTTTTCATAAAAATTAAAAAAGGGCGGATTAGGTTTCTAGCCCAAACAACCATCATATTTTAAAATTATAACCCAGCTATTAACATATTTAGGAAAATGACCAATTTGTTATAATAATATTTCAATATTCTAATAATACACTTAAGAATTGTTATTATTAATTGTCAGAGTAAATAATATTAACTGTCATCTCTGTAATCTCCGGCGTCGGAATCGGAGATTTCATCAAAGTTTCAAACGGAGAAATCTCAACCGGACTGGATGAAGCTCTCAAATCTTAGCTTCTTCCGATGATTTCAAGATTGGACTCGCGACCTTCAAACGGTCGGATCGGTGCATCTGCAGTACTCGCTGATGTTCGAGATTGTTTTCGGAGGAGGATCGTCATGGTTAATCAAATTAACCTTCACAGTTAATCCGATTAACTGTCACAGTTAATAGTAAAACTGGACTTGCGACTTTCGAACGGTCGGATCGGCGCAACGGTGAGACTCGCCGATGTTCGGAACCACCTGTGAGGAGAACCGGTGCGAGCTTCTCCGGAAAGGACATGAGATGTCGAGTCCGAAGCTCCTTCTTTGGCGCCGGAGATGGCGAGTCTCTGGCGAAGATCCGGTGCATCACAGAGGAAGATTATGGTGTGGTGTTTGGATTTGGGTGTGGTGTTTGAGTGTGAGAGAATGGTATTTTTGGGACTTTAACCAATATTGGCTATCGTTTAAAATAAATTGATAGTTTAACTATTATTATAATCTCCCATCTTAATAAAGGCTAGATACAATTGTGAGGGATTTTTCCTCACCCGAAAAAACATTAAGGCCCAACCCGAAAACAAAGAAATATGTGAAGTCCAGCCCAAATTCGCCCATGATGCCCAAAAGGGTCGCGAGCCATTTTCCTTCATCAAAAAGGGTCGCGAGACATTTTCCTTCACAAAAAAGGATCGCGAGACATTTTCCTTCATAAAAAATGGTCGCGAGACATTTTCCTTCATCAAAAAGGATCGCGAGACATTTTCCTTCACCAAAAAGGGTCGCGAGCCATTTTCCTTCATCAAAAAGGGTCGCGAGACATTTCCCTTCACCAAAAATGATCGCGAAACATTTTCCTTCACCAAAAAGGGTCGCGAGCTATTTTCCTTCACCAAAAAAGGTCGCTAGCCATTTTCCTTCATAAAAAAGGGTCGCGAGACATTTCCCTTCGCCAAAAAGGATCGCGAGCTATTTTCCTTCACTAAAAAAGATCGCGAGACATTTTCTTTCATAAAAATGGATCGCGAGACATCTTTTCACCAAAAAGGACCGCGAGACATCTTCCTTCATCAGAAAGGGTCGCGAGCCATTTCACAAACTTGCTCGCGACCCAACAACAGCCAAATGACAAATCTATCCCAACATTCATCCCCTCACTATAAATACCCAAGACAAACTCATGTCAAGGGTTGACTTTTTCTCTCTCTAACTAGACTCTGTCAAAACCCCTATTCAGCTATTTCTCTCACTAGAAACACCTTTGAGACCGAAATCAAGAACAAAGAGAATCAAAGCCACTCCACTCACACATTTTCACACAAAAACGAGGAACGATCTCCTTCCATTTTCTGTAGAGTGGGAGAGATAACTTCACTCTCTCTCAAAACCTGAGGCTCCCGAGCCAAATTATATTCCCTCTACGATCGTGTCCAAGAGCTTGAGAAACCAATTCTCTCGTTCTTCATTCGATAAGAGGAATATCTCATTACTAATCTCATAGATTTGAAGACACGTGGCCAAGTCCGCTCACGTCACGTGTCCATAAGTGTTGAACAAAAAAACGGGTTAACATTTTGGCGCTAGAAGTAGGGGTTCCCGAGAACAACCACGTACGGGCTCTCGACCAGCAAAAACATTCATTTCTCACGTATCAAGGAACTCTCACTACGTCAAGAAGTCACTATGTCAAACCGCGCGGCCGTATCCGAGAGTGGCGCTCCCCGGCGAACGGAGAGCGTGGCGCTCCACACGCGAGCACGGACACAGGCAAGGCAGAGACACGCCCAGGAAGCCCCCCCGGCGGGCGCAGGCCCATCGACGGGCGCAGTGCCGATGGTCGACCCGAGCACCACCAACGCGGCAAACCCCGTCGGATCAGTATTCATCGAGCGAGACGACCAGATGGAACACCTCGAGAACAGTCTATTCCTGCTGGCGAGTGAATTCGCAAGAGACAGGGACACGCCCAGGAACAGGTACCGCAGCGCTCGGAGACTCGCCGCGACGAGAGGCGAAGAGACCCACGAGCGCAGCCTCGCGCCCCTTACCCCAGGCGTCCCACTCCACAGCCGGAGCAGGAACCGAGTCGCGAAGGTCCACTTTTGAACGTCTAGGATTGGGGGAAGATATCGCCGACAGCGGGGACGCGAGGAGGTTCTCACTGCCGTGACGCACCAGGTCGCCGGGGCGCCTAGAGCCAAACGTGGACTTGAGGCGCCACCTCAACGCCAGATGGGAGAGCCCACGGTGCCAGCCCGCCGCGGAGACCCATGAGCAGCAGGAAGTTGCTCCCCCGGCGACGGCGACCCCAACGCCTCCCGTGCCGCAAGCCACCCAGGCACATCAAACGAGAGAGGGCGCACCACTAGGTTCACGTCGGCCGCTACGCACGCCGGGAATGATGAGTTGACCAACATGGTTAACATACTGAGGGAAGAAGTCTGCGAGCTGCGAGCGGCGCAAACAAGAACCCCTTTGGTAAGAAACATGATCGAGAGCGTGGCTTCACCCTTCGCGGCACACGTGCTCGCTGACGACACCGGGGGGAACTTCCGCCCGCCTGCCATGCCGCTCTACGACGGAAGTACGGACCCCCTCTACCACATCCACCAGTACCAGACCAATATGAGGATGGCGGGACAATCCCCGTCGACAATGTGTCAGGCATTTTGCCTGACCCTCACCGGGACCGCGTTCGAGTGGTTCCAGAGGCTTGGGCGAGGGACCGTCCAATCATTCGAAGACCTCCAAGAGAGATTCCTCACTCGCTTCTCCGCCTCACGGGTCCGGAGAAAGGAGAAATCATACCTCCTAACGATCAAACAGGGCGGGCCCGAGACGCTCCAACACTACCTTAACCGGTTCATCGAGGAGTCCAATAAGGTGGACGATTACGAGGACGGCGATGCTGTCTACGCCTTCATCGACGGCCTACGGGCTGGCGACCTTTTGACATCGCTGGTGAAGCAGCGACCGACTACGATGGTGGAGCTCATCTCCCAAGCTACTGAGCACATCTCCGTCGATGAGTACTACGAGAGTCGGAGGATCCGCGAGAGGGAAAACCGGCGCAGGGACGAGGACGAGGTCGACGACGACCAGCGAAGAAAGAAGAGTCGGGGCGCCAACGCCGCGGTCTCGAATGTCCGACCCCCACCAAGACAGAGACCCCTACTAGTCGAGAAGTTCCAGAGGAACGCCGACTTCACACCACTCAAAACTACGCCGGATCGAATTCTGACCTTGCACGGGGAAATATTAACCGAGCCCCGACTCTTGGCGAAGGACCCGTCAAAACGCAACAAGAGCAAGTAATGCCATTTCCACAAAGACCACAGTCACCTAACCTCCGAATGCATCGAGCTCAGGAGGCAAATCGAAAATCACATCCAGAACGGTGAGCTGAAGGAATTCGTGATGGCGATGGTCGCCAACCCGAACCCCGCGCCAAGAAAGCAAACTCCCCAAGACCGCAAGTGGCAACACCGCGGGAAGGAGGTCATGACAAGCGGAAGCAACAGCGACGACGTCCGAGGCAACACAATCAACGCTCCGCTCAACCTCGTGAACACCATCTTTTGAAGGACCGAGGCGAGAGATACCCCGACCAGCGAAGAACTACGCGCGCGCGGCGGCCAGAGAGGGCCATTTCCACATATTTAATTTTTCAAAAGCAGCCACCGACCCAAGTGTATTTTGAATTTTCCAAAAAGCAGGCCACGTGCCAAGTGACGAATGAAGTCGAAATTCGCGTTCATTTTGCCAAATTGCATAAAAACTGGGGGGTTAACGGAGTAGGACGAACACCAAGCATAAAACGCAACGAAAAAAAAAATACCAATAACATGCATACATGCGAAAATGCAAGAATACAGGCATTGCAATCATGACAATGGGGGCCTCGCGGCGTCGAGCCCCAAACGCACCTCAAAGTGTCCACGGGACCCGAGAAATGGGGTTTCGCAGCGTTGAAACTCCGAACATATCTCAAAGAACTCTGTGCGACCCGAGATGTGGGGACTTGCGCCATCGAGTCCCCGACCGACCTCAAAGCGTCCACGGAGTCCGAGAAATGAGGTTTCGCAGCATTGAAACCCCGAACACATCTCAAAGAACTCCGTGCGGTCCGAGATGAGGGGACTTGCGCCACCAAGTCGCCGACCAACCTCAAAGCGTCCACGGAGTCCAAGAAATGGGGTTTCGCAGCGTTGAAACCCCGAACATATCTCAAAGAACTCCGTGTTCACCAAAAAGGGTCGCGAGCCATTTTCCTTCACAAAAAAGGGTCGCGAGCCATTTTCCTTCATAAAAAATGGTCGCGAGACATTTCCCTTCGCCAAAAAGGATCGCGAGACATTTCCCTTCACAAAAAAAGATCGCGAGACATTTTCCTTCATAAAAAATGGTCGCGAGCCATTTTCCTTCACTAAAAAGGATCGCGAGACATTTTTCTTTCATAAAAATGGATCGCGAGACATCTTTTCACCAAAAAGGACCGCGAGACATCTTCCTTCATCAGAAAGGGTCGCGAGCCATTTCACAAACTTGCTCGCGACCCAACAACAGCCAAATGACAAATCTATCCCAACATTCATCCCCTCACTATAAATACCCAAGACAAACTCATGTTAAGGGTTGATTTTTTCTCTCTCTAACTAGACTCTGTCAAAACCCCTATTCAGCTATTTCTCTCACTAGAAACACATTTGAGACCGAAATCAAAAACAAAGAGAATCGAAGCCACTCCACTCACACATTTTCACACAAAAACGAGGAACGATCTCCTTCCATTTTCTGTAGAGTGGGAGAGATAACTTCACTCTCTCTCAAAACCCGAGGCCCCCGAGCCAAATTATATTCCCTCTACGATCGTGTCCAAGAGCTTGAGAAACCAATTCTCTCGTTCTTCATTCGATAAGAGGAATATCCCATTACTAATCTCACAGATTCGAAGACATGTGATCAAGTTCGCTCATGTCACGTGTTGAACCAAAAAACGGCTTAACAGATACTACTAAATTTCATTTAATAAAAGTTACCAAATTAAGACTCACCATTTTAAACCGAAAAGTATTATTATCTGTTTGCCCAGAACCAGATCTTCCGCTTTCTTTTATTTTTCATTTAATTTTCCATGCATCGAAAATTGTTCCACAGATGACGCATCGCCAAAGAACATGCGGCTTACGTTTTCCACAGATGACGTCGCTGCGGCTGTCGGTCCAAGATAAGCTTGACTAGCATCGAATCGAAGTGGGTGGTGGGAGAGTTAATATTATATTAAATAATAGCGAGAGAGAGAGAGAAGATACGAACAGAATTGAATAAGAGAGAGATGGTGATTCTGCACAAGTATATAAACTATCATTCTCACTCGCTACCCCCATCACTCTCTCTCACAGCACCAAAAGCACAAGCACTAGCGGCGTCGCGTGTTGTTGTAGGTGCTCGACGAGGCGACCGAATAAGGATGGCGGCGAGTCTGAAGCAAGGCATAGCGGAGTTCTACGACGAGTCGTCGACGGTGTGGGAGGACATCTGGGGGGAGCACATGCACCACGGCTACTACGAGGCAGGGGAGTCGGCGGAGTCGGACCACAGGGCGGCGCAGATCCGGATGATCGAGGAGGCGCTGCGGTTCGCGGGGGTGACGGCGGCGTCCAAGGTGCTGGACGTGGGGTGCGGCATCGGGGGGAGCTCCAGGTACATAGCCAAGGCACTGGGGGCCACCTGCCAGGGCGTCACGCTCAGCCCCCTGCAGGCCGGCCGCGCCAATGCCCTAGCCGCCGCGCAGGGCTTGGCGGACCGCGCGTCCTTCCAGGTGGCGGACGCGCTGGAGCTGCCGTTCGCGGACGCGTCCTTCGACCTCGTGTGGTCCATGGAGAGCGGGGAGCACATGCCGGACAAGGCCAAGTTCGTGGCTGAGCTGGCGCGCGTGGCGGCCCCCGGCGCGGCCATCATCGTGGTGACGTGGTGCCACCGCGAGTTGGCCGAGGGCGAGTCTCTGCTGGAGTGGGAGCAGTCCCTGCTGGACCGCATCTGCAGGGCCTTCTACCTGCCCGCCTGGTGCTCCGCCGCCCACTACGTGTCCCTCTTCCGCTCCCTCGGCCTCTGCCACGTCACCTCCGCCGACTGGACCCACCACGTGGCTCCCTTCTGGCCCGCCGTCATCCGCTCCGCCCTCTCCTGGAAGGGCCTCACCTCCCTCTTCAAAGCAGGTGGGTCTGTGTCTGTGTCTGTGTCTGTGTCTCTCTACTTGTTCTTTTTGGTTGGTTGGGTTGGGTTGGGTTGCGTTGCGTTGCGTTGGGTTCTCATCTCTGTATTCAAACAAAGCAGGTTGGAAGACCATCAAAGGAGCTGTGGCCATGCCCCTCATGATCCAAGGCTACAACAAAGGTCTCATCAAGTTCGCCATCATCACCGCACGTAAACCGTAAACCCCACTACATACGCTTTGATCCAAGGCTACAACAAAGGCCTCATCAAAATTATAAATTTGATGATTGCCTCAATCAAATGCAACAATACTTATTTCCCAATTTCATCTCTCTCTACGTTACATTCTATTATCAAAGGAACCAACAATGATTGTTTATGAGACTGCCTCAATCCTATGAAACTTCTTGCAGTTATTATTACATGATGTGTGTACATATATACATATATTTATATCAAGTGTGTATGCTTTTGTTTTGTTGTACAAAGAAACAAAAGGAGCTATTGTTTGAGAAGCATGGCGTCGAGGTGTTGTCGTCTTGCGGCGTGCTTCAGTTTCTCCATCGCAACGAGTCCCACTTGTCTCACCCTCTCTCTCGACAAACCCATGCTGAACACACAGCAACACAAACAAATTAATATAAAAAGAAAGCAAAATCAAAAGCAAAAGCAGGGTCGTAGACAAGTCACCGCTTGCTAATGTCCTCCCATGTGAGGCATTCGAGGTCAAGGCCGTAGTAGAGTCGGATGATGTCCCTCTCCCGTTCTCCCAGCGTCGTGTTTATCAGCTTGTTCACTTCGTCCTGCATCATCGCGCATTCATTCGATTATCAAGACAACGACAAGACATGACATGACATGACAAGATGAGAGTGCAGTGAGAATCACCTTGAGTGCCCAATCATGGAGTCCGTTCCATGGGATGTTGTCAGGGCTGTTATCTGCAACATAACTATGGTGAGTCTCCCCGGGAAGGCCGTTCAGAGAGGGGAATGCCTCTCTATCAAGTGAGAAAACCTTATTCACGGCCTGCACATTGAAACCGAGTCAACATCGCAAATGAAGGAAACTGCAGTGACCACACATCGCAAATGTAGGCACCTACCTCTGTCGCATTCCTAACTTTCTGAGTGGACATCTTCAAGCACTCTGCTATCCTCTGCAACACACATACACACGGATTAAGGAAGGAAAAAGGAAGAAGGAGACAAATAGGGGGGAAGAGAGGGTTTGAACATTGTTACATCAACGGAGGGTGTGATTCCTTTCTCTTCCAACCTCAGTTTTGCGTTTCTGATGGAGCTCAGCCTCTCGTGCAGATGAGTGGGCAATCTTAAAGTTCTCGAGCTTTCAACAAGTGCTTTTGACACCCCCTGCCATTCATTCATCCATTCATTCATTCAACACACACTCACTCGCACACATATGTTCGTTGGTAGTGAGTCAGTCTCACCTGGCGTATCCACCAGTACACATAAGTGGAAATCCTGAAGCCCTTGGACGAATCGTATTTCTCTATCCCACGCAGTAAACCAGCCAGACCCCCCTGAAACGTTCGTTTGTTCGTTCGCTCATTCATTCCCACATTCTTATTTAGTATACAATAAAAATAATAAAAAAGAGAAGAGAGGTGACCTGAACGAGGTCGGCCATTTCGGCGCCCATGTTATCGTACTTCTGGGCCACGGATCTGACTAAGCGAAGGTTGCTCATAGCCAGCTTCTGCCTTGCGAGACAAGACTGTAGGATGGCGGACTCCACCTCAGCACGTGTGATCCTCAGCGAAGCCGCCAGCTGCTGCTGTGAGGGCTCGCATCCCAGCCGCTCTCTCAGTCTGCCACACACACACACACACTCATCTCATTAATCCGCGCGCTCATATCATATCTCTCATTTGCGTGTGATGGAATGAATAGGTTCAAGGACGTACTTAGACTTGTGGTCCTCTAAACAAAGACCGACCTTCATTTTGTTGCAAAGTCGCACCACTTGGGCGTGGCTCAGCAAATCCTCGCCACCCTCCTCCAAGCACGCCACGTCCGGACTCAGGCTGGGCCGCCGCCGTCCGGACATCCTTCGTTGCCGCGCAGACAGCCCCGAAGAAGTCACGTGGCCACAAAGGCTGAGCTGCTTTTCCAGCATCGACTTTTGGAGCAGAAGGAGCGCATCCACGTGATCGGGATCAACCGAAAGAGGCACCGATCGAGGCTCATCGGCGGCGTTGGTGCAACTGCTCAAAGGCTTTCTGGCGGATACTGCCACCACCACGCTGCGATTGCGGAGTAACCGATGATGATGACTCATTATATTCGACTCACCGCAGCTCAGATCGTTCCTCTTTCCGCTGCTGCTACTGCTCAGCCCCGCTATCACCGCCGCCATTCTCTCTCTCTCTCTCTTCCCAATCACCACCAACACATGCATGCTCCGGCGGTCATTTGCACCACAACTGTCTTTCTTGTTTCTTGTTCTTTTCCTTTTCTTTTTTCTTTTTCTTTTTTATATAATATAATCCTTTACTATTTTAAACCCCGCAAGTTCATTGGTTAGATCAGATTTTGGGTTCTGTGTCGTGTGGTTACCTAAATAGCCTGAAATCAATACATGGCAGTTGATCAACCACACAAACCTACCCATTATTTATTATATTTTATTTTTATTAGAATAAATAAAAGTGCAATATGTCACAAACTAGCAACAAAATATGAATAAAAAATATTCGTACTACAACAATTAGATGTTACCTGGAGGTGGTCAAGGTACTGCTGCGATGTATATAATCAAGAAACAAATAATAATACCAAATAAACTCTCTACGTACTAGGAATTGAACACTAAAAATTCTTGAATGTTCGCACCTAGAAATCATTGGAAAACGGGAAAATATCAACAACATCCGATTTAATCGAAATACGCGATTTATACTTTCAGTTTTTAGAAATATCAGACATATACTTTCGGTTTAATATAGATGACATATATCTCCCTTGAAAATATGTTGTATTTCAAATACTAGGGCGGCGCAAAAAAACTTTAAAAATCGTAAACCGGACCAGACCGGTGATTTTTAGACAGCCGGTCCGGTTTAAAACGGTTTTTTTATCCGGTCCGGTCTACTCATTACAAACGGTCCGGTCCGGTTTTTTAAAAAAAAAAAAACGTTAAACCGGACCGGACCGGTTTAATTAAAAAAAAAATATAGTGTCCATTTAGCCAAATTAGACATTTGTGCATGTCTTTCCCTCCCATACACTGTTTTTGTTTTAGTGGAAAATTAATGGTTCTTTTTGTTTAATTATGTAAAACGGTCTAAACGGTCCAAAACGGTCTAGAACGGTCTGGTCTAAACGGCCCGGTCCGGTTTAAACGGTCCGGTCCAGTCTTAACGGTTCAAAACGGTCCGGTCCGGTCTAAACGATTCATAATGGTCCGGTCCGGTTCGGTTTTTACAGTTTTTTTGTCCGGTACGGTTTGAGTTTTTTTGGACCGTTTTGAGCAGTCCGGTCCGATTTTTTGGTCGGTTTTGGACCGGACCGTGCACAGACTTATCAAATACCATCATTTTCGTTTATTTTTTTACTAAATTAATTTGAATTCTCCAAAATACTCTTAATGAAATAATTTTTTATTTTCTATTTATATACAAAAAAGATTTGAATTAGAGAAGTTTTAATTTTTTAAAAATAAAATAATAAATAAATATTTATTCTAAGGGTATTTTGGAGAATTCAAATTATTTTTTGTAAAAAAATAAACGAAAAAGATGGTATTTGAAACACAACACATTGTTAAGGAAGATATATGTCGTTTATATCAAATTGAAATAATATGTATGATATTTCTAAAAATTGTGGATATAAATCGCGCATTTCGATTGAACCGAAAGAATACTGTTGATATTTTCCATTGGAAAAAAAAAGATATTAAAAAATGGCATTGCAGTGATTAATCTTTTTATACATACGGTTGGAGAACGTTATGGATTAAATAATAAATATTAAAAAGCACCCCAGCACCAATAAATTAATTTATCCAACCATAAACAGAGACATGGAAAAAATTAAGGGCGTTGACAAAAGAATATTGATTGGACGCAAACTAAGATAATTTGCAAATGATATTTTATGGTTGTGAACAATAATTAGAGTATGATTCTGGTGTCTCAGGAAATGCGGCCATATTCCTTGCGTCCTCGTGGTGGAATGGTGGGATGGTTTGGTCTTCGTCCCGGTCCCGGTCCGGGTCCGGGTCCCGGTCCCACACCTGAACATTGTGATGAACCCACTCAGTTGACTATCCATCCATTTAAACATATATATATTTACATGATTAAAGAACAATACCCCATGTCATGCCATTGCCATTGACACTGCCGCCCCTTGGCCTCCCGTGGCCGAACCGCTGCTGCTGCTGCCCCAACCGGCTTTGCGGCGGTGGCATCATACGTTCGTGCACGCCTCTGCAGCAACAGCTGTGTTTTGAGTACTGTAATGCAAAACCATCATTATGGACGCTGTGTTACCTTTGGAAGGGCACGCTTGTGCTTGTGCTCGTGCTCGCTACATGGTTGAATCTCCCGTGCCCCACCTCCGGAGAAGCGATGTTCAGTCCTTTGCTCAACTCCGAAGCCAATTCGGAGCCGTCGTCCTGCAGCAGGAGTTCCTCGCTGTAGTTGGGATCCCAGTCTCCCGGGTCCGGCAGAGTCTCGTACAAGTGCTGAGGCGCAGCGTGTTGCTTCCACCGCGCACCACTCGAGTGCAGTTGATGGGAGTCGAAGCCGCCGTCGTGCCAACTCAAGCTGTCGTAGCCCAAGCTCTTCCTTCTGTTGTAGTGGCTGCCGGCAGCCATCTTGCCCAGCGGGGACCCGTGGCAGCTGCCTCTTCCCGCTGCCGGGGAACCGTAGGCGGTGGGCGGAGTGAACTGCGATGGGCTCGTTCCCAGCGGCAGCGGAGCAAAGCTGCCCGTGGAGGGGCTCATGCCGACTCCCCCGTGCGGCGGATACGGAACCAGCCTCCTGCCGGGCATGTTGAGGCCAGCTGGCGAATAGTAGGCAAACATACTGTTTGCGTCCCCCGCCTCGTTGTAGCTTCCTATGCTGCTTCCGTAGCTACCACCGTACTGCACCACCTGGTAGCTGTTCTGCGCAACCCTATTCATCCCCGCAATCTGCAAAACGGCACACACTCAGATGAGGATGATGATGATGATGATGACAGGGACAGGGACAGGTCGCTCACGTTTGGGGACAGCCCCGCAGCAAACCAATGGCCTCCACCTGGATGATGCTCCACTCTCATGTTTTGAGCACCAACCGCCTAACAAGGAGAGGATAATAAGCAAGCAAAATATATTATAAACTAGGATAGGATCTCAATTCCTTCCACTTACCACTCGGGGACTCTCTGCTACAGGTTTGTATGGGCCCTTAAATGGTTCTCCTGTTACAAAAGGGTGCTTTGAAGCCTGCACAGTTCACACCAATCAACTATCATTCCGCACATACTACACCAACACCATTTCCTAAATACCAATACCTGAGAAGGTGACCACCGTTTTGCAGGATCAAACTCTACAAGCCCTCTTAAAAAATCAACCAACGCAAGCCGTATTTGACTTTCTGCCACACATTCGATAAACAATTCATCAACATATCTTTACACAAAAGTCAAATACATTACCTAGGAAGGAAGAATCCTATAAGTCAACCTTTGATCATTTCGTTCTCCTCCAAGTTCTTTTTGTAGGGGTAATTGGTAACAATCTCCTCAAGTTGCCTATGCTTGAAATACTCCTTTCCAATGGAGGGCTTTTTCAGCTCTCTCTGGGAGAAAGGCATCGCACATAAACAATCAGAGCATACATTACACGTGTAACAGAGAACGGATTACTCACAGCTTCGTATTCATCTTCGGTCATTGCTTGATAAGCACTTCTGCTACTTGTAGAAACTTGTCCGCTTTCAATGTTGTGTATGCTCCCAATGCACTTGAAGAACTTGGTCGTGTTTTTAGCCTCTTTGAGAAGATAATCTGGGGGTTGGCCCCTAAAAAATCAGCAGACAAAACGATTAGGAGGAATGATGATATAAAGGACGGACCGAGAGTCGATTGAGACACACCCGAGTATCTCAATCATTCTCTTCAAGAGATCGAATTCTGAGGCTCCTGGGAACAACGGAAGACCCAAGAATAATTCAGCAACTATGCATCCGAAGGACCACATATCAATGGCAGTAGTGTATCTGGAGAAACGTTAAGGAAGACGGATAAACTCCATGCTTATTTCTTTGCTTTGTGAGTAGATGAATGAAGAAAGTAAAAAAGTCAAGGATACTGATAGCCAAGAAGAACTTCAGGAGACCTGTAGTAGCGACTCTGAAGAAAGAAAAAGAAAAAGAAAAAGAAAAAGAAAAAGAATGTTAGAAGCGCGAGGCGGGCGGTTGAGGGAGATGGGATGGGCAGGCACCTGAATGTAGGAATAGACGGTGCGATCCTCCATGCACGCTGACCCAAAGTCAATGATTTTAACCTCGGCTGGCTTAATGCTGCTGCTTTGAACGGAGAAGAGGATTATGAAGCAAGCAAGGAACGCGGGATCAGATGCAACAAACAACTCACCTGGTGCACAAGAGAATATTCTCTGGCTTCAGATCACAGTGTATAATCCCAGCCTCTTTCAGCAGCCCCAATCCGCACAGAATCTAGTTTGGGAATACGGGTTAGGGCACGAGACGAAGCACAAGGAAGTGGAAGTTAGTAGAAACGTACCTGCTTCGAGAACAACTGTACAATGTTGAGCGACAATCCTCTGAAATGGTTCATCTTGATGAGCTCGTACCTGAATGGGAAATGAGAGGGGGATGTGAATGATCCATAGCATTGAAAACAGAGATGAGAGGCGTTACAGGTTGGTGTCGAGGAGCTCAAAGCAGATGCAGAGGTGGCGTTGATAGACAAAGTAATCATAGATACGGACAACGTGATGTTTATCCTCCGGATCATACTTCTTATTCAGCTGCAATCGCAGATGGTATCAGCATCAACATAGACATATACATATACATATGTATGTAGTGACAGAGATAGTGCGTGAGAGAGAGAGTACAGTGGTCAATATAGAAACTTCGACCAGAGCCTGCTGGTAGTAGGCGGGTTGGTTTTTGATGATCTTCACTGCAACAAAGGCGTTGCTGTCCGGAATCCAGCATTTCGCCACCTGCCCGAACGTGCCGTGGCCCAAAACATCTTTCACAATATATCTGCAACCAACCAACCAAGCAATTGTATTTGTATGCGTATGTGATATGTATATTGCTTGCTTGCTGTAAGGTAAGAGAAGAGACAGAGACAGAGTCAGAGTCAGAGTCAGAGACCTTCGTTGCGCCTCGAAATTGATGAGCACGCAGTTGACGGTGAGAATGAGATCGGAGTTGGCGTTGTCGGAGCCGTCGTTGAGGACTCCGAGGGAAGGGGTGGTCAAGAATCGCTTGGGATTCAAATCCTGGGAGTACTTGAACTCAGGGTTGCACACTTGGTATGTTTCCAAAAGGTCCTTGCTCAGTCTCGCCACCAACTGCAACGCCACCACAATCATCATTCCTCTCTCTCTCTTTCTCTCTCAAACACACACACACACACACGAATCACTTACCGGTCTTCTCACGGCGACACGCACAGACCCTCGCGCCGGCGAATACCCAGAAAAGGCCGACGACCTTAGACTATCGCTATCCATCATCATTCACCGCCCACTGACTCTAATCCCATAATTCAATTCACAGCTGCTCGCAATTCGGGGCAGATTCAGATCAATTTCAATTCATCTGAATCCTTCACCGTTTTCTCTTCTGCTACAAACTCCCAACCCCTCTCTCTCTCTCTCTCTCTCCCCTTTTTCTTTCTTAAATTAATTCAATCGTCTCTCTTGGGCCTGTCGTCTCTGGGCTCGCTCGCAACTCCTGCTGCTCTTTCGCCTATGGGAAATTTCCATAAATATATAATTTGAAGGTGGTAATTACTAGAATACTGATTTAATTACATTTTTGCCGGTTTATAATTGGTAACTAACCACTTTATTAACTTCCCAAAAAAAAAAAAAAAAAAATACCCTTTAACCTGTTTTAATTTAAAATTAAATAAATAAAGTATAAGTTTCATGATAATTTTCTTTTGTAAGTAATAATGAGAGTGGTTAATTTATAGCTAACCTGTTTTAATTTTCTTTTTTATTTTAAGACAAATTTTCTTTTAAATAACAAAAAAAAAAAAGAGAAAGAAACTGTAAATAAGTCACATAAACAAGAAAAATATTGTAAAAAAGACATATCATCGTCGATAGCTGCTTCTTCATCCAAGAGAACTTCCAAG
This sequence comes from Urtica dioica subsp. dioica, assembly GCF_054948205.1. Taxonomy (NCBI): domain Eukaryota; kingdom Viridiplantae; phylum Streptophyta; class Magnoliopsida; order Rosales; family Urticaceae; genus Urtica; species Urtica dioica. Next base: position 23,227,447 of record NC_142767.1, read on the forward strand.
AAAAAAAAATGGAGAATGAAAGTGTGACCGATGAATTGAAGTTTATCCGAGATGGAATGGAACTGTAGCAGCATCATTAGGCAAATTGAGTAGGCTAGACTTGGATATGGAGCAACTACTTCTTCAAGAGATTGAATGCATGGGCATATGGTCACAAGAGAAAGTTTACAAAGAGCTCACCGAAAACGAGAAGATTGCTCGAGTTCCTTGCGATTACCGGAGAACGACGTCGCATATGGATGAAGATGCAATTTAGATTTGCGATATTTGATATTTGATAGATGATAGGAATTTCATTTAAATTTTAAATATGGGTGTCTGTGCTCTGTTTGATTTCTTTCTTGACAAGTTTCTTAGGTTGATTTGGTTTTTTGAATTTTTCTATATGCTAAAAAGAAAGGAAAAGAACTCATGTTTCACTTTTGACTAACAAAACAAAATCAGCGACTAATTACAATATAACAAATCGTAAACCGATATTATTAATCATAAAACTGGATTTTGTTATACCTATACAATACACAGGAAAAGCTGGAGATTTGGGTTAATGGAAATGAATCAATCAATCAATTGAAACTGCATCATAATTCTAGATCACTAACTTAGATTGATACTGGAATCAATTTACAATGCTCTAATCACTCTTTAAAGAAATTAACATCAAGTAATTGGTATATTCTAAAATCGTATAAAAAATTTCAGCTATATAAAAAATAATTATTTTTCTGTACGGGTCTTTAGAGTCGAGAGAGAATCAGCAGTGCCGGCCTTGGGCTAAGGCGAGCCCAATATGATGGGCCCCCAAAAAAAAATTCTGTATTTAATTTCTCTCTGCTTCCGCGCGACCCCAAAGCTTCTAAGCCGATCGCGCTTCTCCGCAGAATCCTGAAACAAAAAAGAAAAAAAAGTTTGAAAAAAAGATACGATTGCAGCAGAGGAGCATAAAAAGAGAAGACGAACGACGGAACGAGTCTCACTCCGCGCGACCCAAGACGACCCTCTCCTCCGCCTCCGCGCGACCCAGACGAACGCCGAACGCGCCATCTCTGCGCGACCCAAACGAACGAGCATCTCCGCCTCCGCGCGACCCAAACGAAGGCGCCCTGGTATTAACTGCGAGAATATACCTGAGTATATGATATCCTTTTCTTGTAGACAGGATTGTTGCAATGGTATTAATGAATGTAGTTGTAGCCCTGGCTGATCCTTCTCTCTGTTTTTGATTTATGTGAAAATGAGGGATTTGAATGGATATGAGCTTGACCTGGCTGCTTGGATTTGAGTTGTACATATCAAGCAATTAGAAGTTGTAAAAAAAAAAAAATTGACGTCTATTTAAAAAAAAAAAAACTACAAAAAACCGATCGGGAACACCTCCCTCTCTCTCTCTCTCTCTCAAACCGCTATACTTGTTCCTATTATTCGATTCTCGTTTTTTTTTCTCTTCACAGTAGATGAGAGAGAGAGAGAGGTTTGTGGAGAGATAACGATGAAGGTGACAGCGCTGGTGGTTCTGAGGTGTGAACCGACGGGATCGGAGCCCGTAATCCTTGCTAACGCCTCCGATGTGAGCAATTTCGGCTACTTTCAGAAGAAAGGCGCAGTGGAGGCAATTGTGTTCGCCAGCCGTACGGTCGCCAAGCGAACCCCTCCGTCTCAGCGCCAACGTGTCGAACACGGAGGTTTGACATTGTTCTTCATAGCTTTCAATCTGGGCAAAATTTGATCTTGCGTTGCTGCCTGTGAAAATCGATTAGAAAATGGTTTTTTATGACCTTGAATTTCGCTTATCACCTTTAGTTGATATTTCTCTTTTTGTTTTTCTTCTCTAACTAACATGAGTTAAATTAGCTTGAATTTTGATTATTTGCAGGTATTTATGGTTTCATGTGTAAAACTAAAAACTCGTTTCTTTATTTTTCCAATATAATTTATTGTATCATTGTTTCAGGTTTATGTAAGAAAAAATCGGCTGGGTTTCAGGCGTTAAATTTGATTGTAAAATATGGTTTCTTCGAGTTTTATGTTTGGTTGATCAGCTTGAATTAGGTTGTTAACTTTTATAAGATAAAATTGAATTAAATCATGAAAAAAAAACTTTGATTTAGTTTTGGGTTTTTTTGATCACCTTGAATGTGGTATATAACTTGAACTATAGTGTTTCCTGCATAAATTCCTTGTGGATGCGTTTTTTATTTCTGGTTTTGGAATTTGGTCATTGGGATATTTTTTTCCAGCGAGAAACTTTCAAATACGTGTATGAGAGAAAGAGAATTGGAATCTTTATGTTATTTTTTTTTATTGAATTACTTAATTATGTTGCATTGTTTTGATGTCATTTGTAGAGTATATGGTGTATGCTTACAACAGAAATGGTCTGTGTGCGTTGGGATTTATGGATTGCGATTATCCTGTTCGGAGCTCGTTTGCATTGCTAAACCAGGTACTTTTGTGGCTGTTTATTTGAATTTACAATATTAGAGAAGGAAATAGTTGGATTCCTCCTAGTATTAATTATTGCATGAGAAGTTTGTGTTTATGATGATGGATACTTGATTTTTCCGATGATATGACTCAAAATCCTTACGGCTGGGTTTCCTCTACCGTTGGGATTGATTTTCCGAGTATCGAAGGTTATTTTATTTTATTTTTTTCCATTCTTCAATGAGTTAAGTTAAATATTAGAGATTTCATGTTTTGATTTGTTAGAATTGAAGTATATGATGCTTTGTTTCTTCGTCTTTTCTTTCCTCGTACAAAGTACTGAAAATTGAATCTGTATAGGTACTGGACAAGTATGAAGAGGCTTTTGGAGATTCATGGAGGACTGCTCAAGGAGATAGCGCTCAACCATGGCCTTACTTAAGTGAAGCTCTGACTAAATTCCAGGCATGTCTATTCAATCTCAGTTTCTGTTTAACTGGAGCGAAAGAATGTTCCTTTTATTCAATTTAATTACACAACTTAAGGGTAAATCTCGCTCAAGTTTGTAAGAAATATATGATCCGAGGAATAATTAACAAGTTTGAGCGTCTTTGATTAAGTTCAGGACCCTGCAGAGGTGGATAGGTTTTTGAAAATACAAAAGGAGATGGATGAGACGAAATTTATCCTTGTGAGTACATCACAGTTTCTCTTTGTGATATAGCAGTTTTCCATTCTGTTAAATCTGTAGTCTTTGAGTCGTGCTTCTTGTTATAGCACCAAACCATTGACAGTTTGCTTGCTCGAGGTGAGAGATTGGACAGTTTAGTCGAGAAGAGTTCCGATCTTAGTGCACAATCAAAGGTTTGTCATAACTTGTCTAGCCACATTATCTGCAACACAAATGATAATGCATGCTATAACAAAAAAAATTAAATAAAACCGAAGTTAGTTAAGCCTTGCATTAAACATGTTTGAGCACCTTCTGTCTAAAGCTTGTCAGATGAGGCGCCAAACCTGGTCCCTAGTTTAATTAATCATTGTAATCTCATGCAGACCAAAAAATTTCGCTTATTTGAATCATGTGACATAAAAGTGCCCATAGGATGATGTAAAATCTAGTAGACAAATAGGAGTTTCTACTTTGAAACTTACAGAATAAGATTCAAATCTTGTGGCTTTGTAACACTGTTCAAAATAATTAAGAACCTTAGATCTATTTGTATGAGTCGCAAAGTGGCCACTTTAGCTACCCAACAGAGGCTTGTAGCCTGAATCTCATGCTTGAACTGTTAGCTGATACGTTTTGCGAACTTAAACAATGGTTCTCAAGTAATTAGTTGTGAATGTAGTAAAGTAGGATAATTCTAGAATAAACTCTATGAGAACCTGATGATAATTGTTTGTCGTTCAGATGTTTCTCAAGATGGCGAAAAATACCAATCAATGTTGTTCGATCTTGTGAGTTTCAGAGGCGAGCACGGCATCTCTGTCTATGGCGCTCTAAAGATAATGGTACCGATAAATTTCTTCAACTGCACTTTGCATAATTTTCGTTTTTCTCTTGTGGGTCAAAGATCGTATCGACCTAGTATATGATCTATTTTAGAAAGAAAAAAAAAACATGTTATTGGGTTCTCATGTTGTTACATAATCACTATAATTATATTATGTGTCGTGTATATTGTATGAAATTTGGGACTAAGAGCATATTTTTTTTATTATTATTTTATTTATTTATTTTATAATTATGGGTAGTACTCCACTTATTAAAATTAAAGAGAGGAGAAAATGGAAAGTGAAAATAAATAAACAAGACGGGATTCATTTGTAACGCATTGTATTTGTGGTCGTTGTTGCTCTTATTTGAGGTTGAGAATTACCCATCCAAATATGTCATATTTGAGGTCGTTGTTGCTCTTATTCGCCTTTGAACTCTGATACAGCAATGAAAAAAATAAAACTGATACATGTTATTGATACATCTCTTCGGCTGCAACCAGGGATTAATTTTATTTGTTAAAGCGTTCAAGAACGTATATAGTTTCTAAAAGAATCTAAGTTTTATTCAAAGCAAAAATTTCCCCGGATTTTTTATAAACTATTTTTTATATATGTAACCTTCTTCTTTGTTTAATACATATTTATATTATGGGTTTGTGTTTGATTTTGGGTTTATCAGTCGCGGCTCTGGGCAAATTGTCGCACACGGGTCGTGACTGTTTGTTTTTTTACGATTCTTTCCACTCTATGATTCTTATAGAATGAAATCTTGATACCCTCTAAGAAGTTCCAATTTTATTACAGTTAGTTAAAATTTTAATATTCAACCTCTTTGAGGAAATGATGAAATTTCTAAAGATCATCATTACTTGTTAATCGTAGTTTAAATTTTTATGATTCTTTCCACCCGATGATTATTATAGAACGAACTCTTGATATCCTAAAAAGTTTCAATTTTTTCACAATTTGTTAAAATTTTAATGTTCAAAGGCCCTAACCCTTTTGAGAAAATGATGAAATTTCTACATATCATAACTCGTTAATTATAGTTCTTTTTTTTGTGATTCTTTCCAACCTATGAGTCTTGTAGAATGAACTATTGATCCCTATAAAAATTTCATGAGTACTTTTGGAATCCAAAAGGGTTAAAACATGTTTAAACTTCCAAAATTTAATACCATCATAAGTCATTCAAATGGTGACCAATACTTAAGATTCTTGACTTATTATATTGATGGTTACAAATTTTTTGAATGTAATTAGGCGTATAATGGTCTTTTGATCCCGAAATAAAATATTAAAAACTCTATTAGAAGCCGAAGAGGGTAGTACATGAAAAATGTTAAAAAATTGAGACTATCATAACTCTTTCAAATAGTGCCCAATTTTTAAGCTTCTTGGCTTGTTATGTTGATGGTTATCACCTATTTGAAAATAAGTGGCCGTAGAATTATTTTTTGATCCCTATAAAACATCATAAACCGTTTTGGAAGCGAAAAAAGTTTATACACGAAAAACTTTCAAAATCAGAAACTACCACAAGTCATTCAAATGGTGATCGATTTTTAAGATTATTGACTTATTATACGGATAGTTACAGTATTTTTTTTTAACGTGAGTAGGCGTAGAATTTTCTTTTGAACATGAAATAAAATAATTAAAATCCTATTCGAAGCCAAATGGGTACACGAAAATGTTCAAAAATTGAGACCACCATAACTCTTTCAAATGGTTATCACCTATGCGAAAATAACGTGTAGTAAAATTAGTTTTTAATCCCTATAAAAATTTCATAAGTCTTTTTGGAAGCCAAATGGGTTAGTACATGAAAAACTTCCAATATTGAAAGCTACCATAAGTCATTCAAATAGTGACCAAAATATAAGATTCTTAAATAAATATATTGATGGTTACAATATTTTTGAATGCAAGTAGGCATAGTATGAGATTTTTAAGCCGAACCTAAAATATTGAATACCCTATTTGAAGCTAAAAGGGGTAGTACACGAAAATGTAACAAAATTGAGACTAAAATAACTCTTTTAAATGTTTCTCGATTTTTAAGCTTATTCGCTTGTTACGTTGATGGTTATCACCTGTTCGAAAGAAGTAGCCGTAGAAATATTTTTCGATCCCTATAAAAATTTCATAAACTCTTTTGGAATCCAAAGTAGTTAATACACGAAAAGCTAACAAAATTTGAAACTACCATAAGTCATTGAAATGGTGATCGATATTTAAGATGGTTTACTTATTATATTGATGGTTAAAATATTTTTGAATGTATATTGGCGTGGGATGGTCTTTTGATCTTGAAATAAAATATTGAAAACCCTATTCGAAGCCAAATAGGGTAATACACGAAATATGTTCAAAAATTGAGATTACCATAACTCGTTTAAATGGTGGCTGATTTTTAATCTTCTTGGCTAGTTACATTAATAGTTACAATATTTTTGAACGGTAGTAGGCCTATAATGGGGTTTTGATTCGAAAAAAAAATAAAAAATTCCTTTTCGAAGTAAAATGGGTAAGTACATGAAAAACTTACAAAATAATAAAATACTAGCTCTTTTAAATGAAGCCCGATTTATAAGATTCTTATTTTGTTACATTAATGGTTACAATATTTTTAAAAGCTTGTAGCCTTATAATAGGGTTTCGATCACGGAAAAAATTATCGAAAATCCTTTTCGAATACAAATGGTTCAGTACACTAAAAACTGAAAAAACTAGAAAATATTAACTCTTTCTTTCAAATGATATATGATTTAGAAGATTCTTGCCTTGTTACATTGATAGTTACAATATTTTTAATATGAGTAGGATTAGAATGGGGTTTCGATCCCAGAAAAAAAATCCAAACTATTTTCGATGCGAAAGGGGTTGTTAGTACACGAAAGTCTATCAAAACTAGAAAATATCCACTCTTTCAAATGATTCCCGTTTCTAAGAATCTTGGCTAGTTACATTGATATTACAATATTTTTGAACATTAGCAGGACTATAATGGGGTTTCAATCCCGGAAAAAGAGTGAAAACTCTTTTTTGTAGTCAAAGGAGTTAGTACACGAAAAACTTACAAAATTAGTTAATACAAACTCTTTCAAACGATGTCCGATTTATAAGATTCTTAGATTGTTACCATAATGGTTACTTTTTTTTTATGAGTAGGCTGAGAATGAGGATTCGTTCTCGGAAAAAACTATTGAAAATCCTTTTCGAAGACAAAAGGGTTAGTACACGAAAAACTGACAAAACTAGAAATTACTATTACTTTCTAATGATGTCCGATTTGTAAGATTCTTAGCTAGTTACATTGATAGGTTACACTATTTTTGAATGTGAGTAGATTTAGAATCAGGTTTGGATGCCGGAAAAAAAATATTGAAAATGTTTTTCGAAGTGAAAGGGGTTAGTTAGTACACAAAAAACTTACCAAAACAAGAAAATATTCACTCTTAAAAATGATTCCCAGTTATAAGATTCTTGGCTAGTTACATTATTAGTTACAATATTTTTGAAAGCTAGTAGGCCTATAATGGGGTTTCGATCCTGGAAAAATAATTGAAAACTATTTTTTGTAGTCAAAGGGGTTAATACACGAAAAAGTGACAAAACTAAAAAAAAAACAAACGCTTTCAAACGATGCCTGATTTATAAAATTCTTAGCTAGCTACATTAATAGTTACACTAGATTCGAATGTGAATAGGTTTAGAAAGAGGTTTTGATCCCGGAAAAAATTATAGAAAATCTATTTCGAAGATAAAAGAGATAGTACACGAAAAACTGACAAAACTAGAAAATACTAACTGTATCTAACGATGCCCGGATTATAATATTCTTAGCTTGTTACATTAATAGTTACACTATTTTTGAATGTTAGTAGGTTTAGAATAAGGTTTCGATCCCGGAAAAAATTATTGAAAATACTTTTCGAAGACAAAGGGAATAGTACACGAAAAATTGACAAAACTAGAAAATACTAACTCTTTCAAACGATTCCCAATTTATAAGATTCTTAGCTTACTACATTAATGGTTACACTATTTTTGAATGTGAGTAGGTTTAGAAAGAGGTTTCGATCCCGGAAAAAATTATCGGAAATCCTTTTCGAAGAAAAATGGGTTAACACGAAAATCTAACAAAATTAGAAAATACTAGCTCTCTCAAAGGATACCCGATTTTTATGATTCTTAGCTTTCTACATTAATGGTTACACTATTTTTGAATGTGTGTAGGTTTATATTGAGGTTTCGATCCCGGAAAAAAATATTAAAAATCCTTTTCGAAGACTAACTTAAGAAGATTTGTGAAATTTTTATAAGGCATCGAAAACTAATGATACTCCAACATATTCTTGAAAATATGGTAACCATCAACCAAAAGAGACAAGAATCTCTAAAATCTCACACCATTTGAAAGAGTTATAGTAGTTTCAAATTTTGCATGTTTTTCGTGTACTAACCCCTTTGGCTTGGATGAAGATTTGTGACATTTTTATAGGCATTGAAAACTAATGATACGCCTACGTATTCTTGAAAATATGGTACCCATCAACCAAAAAAGACAATAATCTTCAAAATCTCACACCATATGAAAGAGTTATGGTAGTTTATAATTTTTCAATTTTTTCGTGTACTAACCCCTTTGGCTTTGAAGAGGATTTGTGAAATTTTTATAGGCATCGAAAAATAAAGGTACGCCTACATATTCTAAAAAATATGGTAACCATCAAGCAAAAGAGACAAGAATCTTCAAAATCTCACACCATTTGAAAGAGTTATGGTAGTTTCAAAATTTTGCAAGTTTTTTCGTGTACTAACCCCTTTGGCTTTGAATAGGATTTGTGAAATTTTTATAGGCATCGAAAACTAATGATACTCCAACATATTCTCGAAAATATGGAAACCATCAACCAAAAGAGACAATAATCTCCAAAATCTCACACCATTTGAAAGAGTTATAGTAGTTTCAAATTTTGCAAGTTTTTCGTGTACTAACCCCTTTGGCTTCGATGAAGATTTTTGAAATTTTTATAGGCATTGAAAACTAATGATACGCCTACGTATTCTTGAAAATATGGTACCCATCAACCAAAAAAGACAATAATCTTCAACATCTCACACCATATGAAAGAGTTATGGTACTTTATACTTTTTCAATTTTTTCGTGTACTAACCCCTTTGGCTTTGAAGAGAATTTGTGAAATTTTTATAGGCATCGAAAACTAATGATACGTCTACATATTCTCCAAAACATGGTAACCATCGATCAAAAGAGACAAGAATATTCAAAATCTCACACCATATGAAAGAGTTATGGCAGTTTCAAATATTGCAATTTTTTCGTGTACTAACCCCTTTGGCTTTGAAGAGGATTTGTGAAATTTTTATAGGCATCGAAAACTAATGATACGTCTACATATTCTCCAAAACATGGTAACCATCGACCAAAAGAGACAAGAATCTTCAAAATCTCACACCATATGAAAGAGTTATGGCAGTTTCAAATTTTGCAATTTTTTCGTGTACTAACCCCTTTGGCTTTGAAGAGGATTTGTGAAATTTTTATAGGCATCGTAAACTAATGATACGTCTACATATTCTCCAAAACATGGTAACCATCGACCAAAAGAGACAAGAATCTTCAAAATCTCACACCATATGAAAGAGTTATGGCACTTTCAAATTTTGTAATTTTTTCGTGTACTAATCCCTTTGGCTTTGAAGAGGATTTGTGAAATTTTTATAGGCATCGAAAACTAATGATACGTCTACATATTCTCGAAAATATGGTAACCATCGACAAAAACACACAAGAATCTTCAAAATCTCACACCATATGATAGAGTTATGGCAGTTTCAAATTTTACAATTTTTTCGTGTACTAACCCCTTTGGCTTTGAAGAGGATTTGTGAAATTTTTATAGGCATCGAAAACTAATGATACGTCTACATATTCTCGAAAACATGGTAACCATCGACCAAAAGAGACAAGAATCTTCAAAATCTCACACCATATGAAAGAGTTATGGCAGTTTCAAATTTTGCAATTTTTTCGTGTACTAACCCATTTGGCTTTGAAGAGGATTTTTGAAATTTTTATAGGCATCGAAAACTAAAGATACGTCTACATATTCTCCAAAACATAGTAACCATCGACCAAAAGAGGCAAGAATCTTCAAAATCTCACACCATATGAAAGAGTTATGGCAGTTTCAAATTTTGCATTTTTTTCGTGTACTAACCCCTTTGGCTTTGAAGAGGATTTGTGAAGATTTTATATGCATAGAAAACTAATGATACGTCTACATATTCTCCAAAACATGGTAACCATCGACCAAAAGAGACAAGAATCTTCAAAATCTCACACCATATGAAAGAGTTATGGCAGTTTCAAATCTTGCAATTTTTTCGTGTACTAACCCCTTTGGCTTTGAAGAGGATTTGTGAAATTTTTATAGGCATCGAAAATTAATGATACGTCTACATATACTCGAAAAAATGATAACCATCGACCAAAAGAGACAAAAATCTTCAAAATCTCACACCATATGAAAGAGTTATGGCAGTTTCAAATTTTGCAATTTTTTCATGTACTAACCCCTTTGGCTTTGAAGAGGATTTTTGAAATTTTTATAGGCATCGAAAACTAATGATACGTCTACATATTCTCGAAAACATGGTAACCCTCGACCAAAAGAGACAAGAATCTTCAAAATCTCACACCATATGAAAGAGTTATGGCAGTTTCAAATTTTACAATTTTTTCGTGTACTAACCCCTTTGGCTTTGAAGAGAATTTGTGAAATTTTTATAGGCATCGAAAACTAATGATACGTCTACATATTCTCCAAAACATGGTAACCATCGACCAAAAGAGACAAGAATATTCAAAATCTCACACCATATGAAAGAGTTTTGGCAGTTTCAAATTTTGCAATTTTTTCGTGTACTAACCCCTTTTGCTTTGAAGAGGATTTGTGAAATTTTTATAGGCATCGAAAACTAATGACACGTCTACATATTCTTGAAAACATGGTAACCATCGACAAAAACAAACAAGAATCTTCAAAATCTCACACCATATGAAAGAGTTATGGCAGTTTCAAATTTTGCAATTTTTTCATGTACTAACCCCTTTGGCTTTGAAGAGGATTTTTGAAATTTTTATAGGCATCGAAAACTAATGATACGTCTACATATTCTCAAAAACATGGTAACCCTCGACCAAAAGAGACAAGAATCTTCAAAATCTCACACCATATGAAAGAGTTATGGCAGTTTCAAATTTTACAATTTTTACGTGTACTAACCCCTTTGGCTTTGAAGAGAATTTGTGAAATTTTTATAGGCATCGAAAACTAATGATACGTCTACATATTCTCCAAAACATAGTAACCATCGACCAAAAGAGACAAGAATCTTCAAAATCTCACACCATATGAAAGAGTTATGGCAGTTTCAAATTTTGCAATTTTTTCGTGTACTAACCCCTTTGGCTTTGAAGAGGATTTGTGAAATTTTTATAGGTATCGAAAACTAATGATACGTCTACATATTCTCCAAAACATGGTAACCATCGACCAAAAGAGACAAGAATCTTCAAAATCTCACACCATATGAAAGAGTTATGGCAGTTTCAAATTTTGCAATTTTTTCGTGTACTAACCCCTTTTGCTTTGAAGAGGATTGTGAAATTTTTTTAGGCATCGAAAACTAATGATACATCTACATATTCTCGAAAACATGGTAACCATCGACAAAAACACACAAGAATCTTCAAAATCTCACACCATATGAAAGAGTTATGGCAGTTTCAAATTTTACAATTTTTTCGTGTACTAACCCCTTTGGCTTTGAAGAGGATTTGTGAAATTTTTATACGCATCAAAAACTAATGATACGTCTACATATTCTCCAAAACATGGTAACCATCGACCAAAAGAGACAAGAATCTTCAAAATCTCACACTATATGAAAGAGTTATGGCAGTTTAAAATTTTGCAATTTTTTCTTGTACTAACCCCTTTGGCTTTGAAGAGGATTTTTGAAATTTTTATAGGCATCGAAAACTAATGATACGTCTACATATTCTCCAAAACATGGTAAGCCTCGACCAAAAGAGACAAGAATCTTCAAAATCTCACACCATATGAAAGAGTTATGGCAGTTTCAAATTTTGCATTTTTTTTCGTGTACTAACCCTTTGGCTTTGAAGAGGATTTGTGAAATTTTTATAAGCATCGAAAACTAATGATTCGTCTACATATTCTCGAAAACATGGTAACCATCGACCAAAAGAGACAAGAATCTTCAAAATCTCACACCATATGAAAGAGTTATGGCAGTTTCAAATTTTACAATTTTTTCGTGTACTAACGCCTTTGGCTTTGAAGAGGATTTGTGAAATTTTTATAGGCATCGAAAACTAATGATACGTCTACATATTCTCCAAAACATGGTAACCATCGACCAAAAGAGACAAGAATCTTCAAAATCTCACACCATATGAAAGAGTTATGGCAGTTTCAAATTTTGGAATTTTTTCGTGTACTAACCCCTTTGACTTTGAATAGGATTTGTGAAACTTTTATAGGCATCGAAAACTAATGATACGTCTACATATTCTCGAAAACATGGTAACCATCGACCAAAAGAGACAAGAATCTTCAAAATCTCACACCATATGAAAGAGTTATGGCAGTTTCAAATTTTACAATTTTTTCGTGTACTAACCCCTTTGGCTTTGAAGAGGATTTCTGAAATTTTTATAGGCATCGAAAACTAATGATACGTCTACATATTCTCCAAAACATGGTAACCATCGACGAAAAGAGACAAGAATATTCAAAATCTCACACCATATGATAGAGTTATGGCAGTTTCAAATTTTGCAATTTTTTCGTGTACTAACCCCTTTGGCTTTGAAGAGGATTTGTGAAATTTTTATAGGCATCGAAAACTAATGATACGTCTACATATTCTTGAAAACATGGTAACCATCGACCAAAAGAGACAAGAATCTTCAAAATCTCACACCATATGAAAGAGTTATGGGAGTTTCAAATTTTGCAATTTTTTCGTGTACTAACCCCTTTGGCTTTGAAGAGGATTTGTGAAATTTTTATAGGCATCGAAAACTAATGATACGTCTACATATTCTCGAAAACATGGTAACCATCGACAAAAACACACAAGAATCTTCAAAATCTCACACCATATGAAAGAGTTATGGCAGTTTCAAATTTTGCAATTTTTTCGTGTACTAACCCCTTTGGCTTTGAAGAGGATTTGTGAAATTTTTATAGGCATCGAAAACTAATGATACGTCTACATATTCTCCAAAACATGGTAAGCATCGACCAAAAGAGACAAGAATCTTCAAAAGCTCACACCATATGAAAGAGTTATGGCAGTTTCAAATTTTGCATTTTTTTTCGTGTACGTTACCCTTTGGCTTTGAAGAGGATTTGTAAAATTTTTATAAGCATCGAAAACTAATGATACGTCTACATATTCTCCAAAACATGGTATCCATCGACAAAAAGAGACAAGAATCTTCAAAATCTCACACCATATGAAAGAGTTATGGCAGTTTCAAATTTTACAATTTTTTCGTGTACTAACCCCTTTGGCCTTGAAGAGGATTTGTGAAATTTTTATAGGCATCGAAAACTAATGATACGTCTACATATTCTCCAAAACATGATAACCATCGACCAAAAGAGACAAGAATCTTCAAAATCTCACACCATATGAAAGAGTTATGGCAGTTTCAAATTTTGCAATTTTTTCGTGTACTAACCCCTTTGGCTTTGAAGAGGATTTGTGAAATTTTTATAGGCATCGAAAAACTAATGATACGTCTACATATTCTCCAAAACATGGTAACCGTCGACCAAAAGAGACAAGAATCTTCAAAATCTCACACCATATGAAAGAGTTAGGCAGTTTCAAATTTTACATTTTTTTTCGTGTACGTTACCCTTTGGCTTTGAAGAGGATTTGTGAAATTTTTATAAGCATCGAAAACTAATGATACGTCTACATATTCTCGAAAACATGGTAACCATCGAAAAAAACACACAAGAATCTTCAAAATCTCACACCATATGATAGAGTTATGGCAGTTTCAAATTTTACAATTTTTTCGTGTACTAACCCCTTTGGCTTTGAAGAGGATTTGTGAAATTTTTATAGGCATCGAAAACTAATGATACGTCTACATATTCTCGAAAACATGGTAACCATCGACCAAAAGAGACAAGAATCTTCAAAATCTCACACCATATGAAAGAGTTATGGCAGTTTCAAATTTTGCATTTTTTTCGTGTACTAACCCCTTTGGCTTTGAAGAGGATTTGTGAAATTTTTATAGGCATCGAAAACTAATGATACGTCTACATATTCTCGAAAACATGGTAACCATCGACCAAAACAGACAAGAATCTTCAAAGTCTCACACCATATGAAAGAGTTATGGCAGTTTCAAATTTTGCAATTTTTTCGTGTACTAACCCCTTTGGCTTTGAAGAGTATTTGTGAAATTTTCATAGGCATCGAAAACTAATGATACGTCTACATATTCTCGAAAACATGGTAACCATCGACAAAAACATACAAGAATCTTCAAAATCTCACACCATACGAAAGAGTTATGACAGTTTCAAATTTTGCAATTTTTTCGTGTACTAACCCCTTTGGCTTTGAAGAGGATTTGTGAAATTTTTATAAGCATCGAAAACTAATGATACGTCTACATATTCTCCAAAACATGGTAACCATCGACCAAAAGAGACAAGAATCTTCAAAATCTCACACCATATGAAAGAGTTTTGGCAGTTTCAAATTTTGCAATTTTTTCGTGTACTAACCCCTTTTGCTTTGAAGAGGATTTGTGAAATTTTTATAGGCATCGAAAACTAATGATACGTCTACATATTCTCCAAAACATGGTAACCATCGACCAAAAGAGACAAGAATATTCAAAATCTCACACCATATGAAAGAGTTTTGGCAGTTTCAAATTTTGCAATTTTTTCGTGTACTAACCCCTTTTGCTTTGAAGAGGATTTGTGAAATTTTTATAGGCATCGAAAACTAATGACACGTCTACATATTCTTGAAAACATGGTAACCATCGACAAAAACAAACAAGAATCTTCAAAATCTCACACCATATGAAAGAGTTATGGCAGTTTCAAATTTTGCAATTTTTTCATGTACTAACCCCTTTGGCTTTGAAGAGGATTTTTGAAATTTTTATAGGCATCGAAAACTAACGATACGTCTACATATTCTCGAAAACATGGTAACCCTCGACCAAAAGAGACAAGAATCTTCAAAATCTCACACCATATGAAAGAGTTATGGCAGTTTCAAATTTTACAATTTTTACGTGTACTAACCCCTTTGGCTTTGAAGAGAATTTGTGAAATTTTTATAGGCATCGAAAACTAATGATACGTCTACATATTCTCCAAAACATAGTAACCATCGACCAAAAGAGACAAGAATCTTCAAAATCTCACACCATATGAAAGAGTTATGGCAGTTTCAAATTTTGCAATTTTTTCGTGTACTAACCCCTTTGGCTTTGAAGAGGATTTGTGAAATTTTTATAGGCATCGAAAAATAAAGGTACGCCTACATATTCTAAAAAATATGGTAACCATCAAGCAAAAGAGACAAGAATCTTCAAAATCTCACACCATTTGAAAGAGTTATGGTAGTTTCAAAATTTTGCAAGTTTTTTCGTGTACTAACCCCTTTGGCTTTGAATAGGATTTGTGAAATTTTTATAGGCATCGAAAACTAATGATACTCCAACATATTCTCGAAAATATGGAAACCATCAACCAAAAGAGACAATAATCTCCAAAATCTCACACCATTTGAAAGAGTTATAGTAGTTTCAAATTTTGCAAGTTTTTCGTGTACTAACCCCTTTGGCTTCGATGAAGATTTTTGAAATTTTTATAGGCATTGAAAACTAATGATACGCCTACGTATTCTTGAAAATATGGTACCCATCAACCAAAAAAGACAATAATCTTCAACATCTCACACCATATGAAAGAGTTATGGTACTTTATACTTTTTCAATTTTTTCGTGTACTAACCCCTTTGGCTTTGAAGAGAATTTGTGAAATTTTTATAGGCATCGAAAACTAATGATACGTCTACATATTCTCCAAAACATGGTAACCATCGATCAAAAGAGACAACAATATTCAAAATCTCACACCATATGAAAGAGTTATGGCAGTTTCAAATATTGCAATTTTTTCGTGTACTAACCCCTTTGGCTTTGAAGAGGATTTGTGAAATTTTTATAGGCATCGAAAACTAATGATACGTCTACATATTCTCCAAAACATGGTAACCATCGACCAAAAGAGACAAGAATCTTCAAAATCTCACACCATATGAAAGAGTTATGGCAGTTTCAAATTTTGCAATTTTTTCGTGTACTAACCCCTTTGGCTTTGAAGAGGATTTGTGAAATTTTTATAGGCATCGTAAACTAATGATACGTCTACATATTCTCCAAAACATGGTAACCATCGACCAAAAGAGACAAGAATCTTCAAAATCTCACACCATATGAAAGAGTTATGGCACTTTCAAATTTTGTAATTTTTTCGTGTACTAATCCCTTTGGCTTTGAAGAGGATTTGTGAAATTTTTATAGGCATCGAAAACTAATGATACGTCTACATATTCTCGAAAATATGGTAACCATCGACAAAAACACAAAAGAATCTTCAAAATCTCACACCATATGATAGAGTTATGGCAGTTTCAAATTTTACAATTTTTTCGTGTACTAACCCCTTTGGCTTTGAAGAGGATTTGTGAAATTTTTATAGGCATCGAAAACTAATGATACGTCTACATATTCTCGAAAACATGGTAACCATCGACCAAAAGAGACAAGAATCTTCAAAATCTCACACCATATGAAAGAGTTATGGCAGTTTCAAATTTTGCAATTTTTTCGTGTACTAACCCATTTGGCTTTGAAGAGGATTTTTGAAATTTTTATAGGCATCGAAAACTAAAGATACGTCTACATATTCTCCAAAACATAGTAACCATCGACCAAAAGAGACAAGAATCTTCAAAATCTCACACCATATGAAAGAGTTATGGCAGTTTCAAATTTTGCATTTTTTTCGTGTACTAACCCCTTTGGCTTTGAAGAGGATTTGTGAAGATTTTATATGCATAGAAAACTAATGATACGTCTACATATTCTCCAAAACATGGTAACCATCGACCAAAAGAGACAAGAATCTTCAAAATCTCACACCATATGAAAGAGTTATGGCAGTTTCAAATCTTGCAATTTTTTCGTGTACTAACCCCTTTGGCTTTGAAGAGGATTTGTGAAATTTTTATAGGCATCGAAAACTAATGATACGTCTACATATACTCGAAAAAATGATAACCATCGACCAAAAGAGACAAAAATCTTCAAAATCTCACACCATATGAAAGAGTTATGGCAGTTTCAAATTTTGCAATTTTTTCATGTACTAACCCCTTTGGCTTTGAAGAGGATTTTTGAAATTTTTATAGGCATCGAAAACTAATGATACGTCTACATATTCTCGAAAACATGGTAACCCTCGACCAAAAGAGACAAGAATCTTCAAAATCTCACACCATATGAAAGAGTTATGGCAGTTTCAAATTTTACAATTTTTTCGTGTACTAACCCCTTTGGCTTTGAAGAGAATTTGTGAAATTTTTATAGGCATCGAAAACTAATGATACGTCTACATATTCTCCAAAACATGGTAACCATCGACCAAAAGAGACAAGAATATTCAAAATCTCACACCATATGAAAGAGTTTTGGCAGTTTCAAATTTTGCAATTTTTTCGTGTACTAACCCCTTTTGCTTTGAAGAGGATTTGTGAAATTTTTATAGGCATCGAAAACTAATGACACGTCTACATATTCTTGAAAACATGGTAACCATCGACAAAAACAAACAAGAATCTTCAAAATCTCACACCATATGAAAGAGTTATGGCAGTTTCAAATTTTGCAATTTTTTCATGTACTAACCCCTTTGGCTTTGAAGAGGATTTTTGAAATTTTTATAGGCATCGAAAACTAATGATACGTCTACATATTCTCGAAAACATGGTAACCCTCGACCAAAAGAGACAAGAATCTTCAAAATCTCACACCATATGAAAGAGTTATGGCAGTTTCAAATTTTACAATTTTTACGTGTACTAACCCCTTTTGGCTTTGAAGAGAATTTGTGAAATTTTTATAGGCATCGAAAACTAATGATACGTCTACATATTCTCCAAAACATAGTAACCATCGACCAAAAGAGACAAGAATCTTCAAAATCTCACACCATATGAAAGAGTTATGGCAGTTTCAAATTTTGCAATTTTTTCGTGTACTAACCCCTTTGGCTTTGAAGAGGATTTGTGAAATTTTTATAGGTATCGAAAACTAATGATACGTCTACATATTCTCCAAAACATGGTAACCATCGACCAAAAGAGACAAGAATCTTCAAAATCTCACACCATATGAAAGAGTTATGGCAGTTTCAAATTTTGCAATTTTTTCATGTACTAACCCCTTTTGCTTTGAAGAGGATTGTGAAATTTTTTTAGGCATCGAAAACTAATGATACATCTACATATTCTCGAAAACATGGTAACCATCGACAAAAACACACAAGAATCTTCAAAATCTCACACCATATGAAAGAGTTATGGCAGTTTCAAATTTTACAATTTTTTCGTGTACTAACCCCTTTGGCTTTGAAGAGGATTTGTGAAATTTTTATACGCATCAAAAACTAATGATACGTCTACATATTCTCCAAAACATGGTAACCATCGACCAAAAGAGACAAGAATCTTCAAAATCTCACACTATATGAAAGAGTTATGGCAGTTTAAAATTTTGCAATTTTTTCGTGTACTAACCCCTTTGGCTTTGAAGAGGATTTTTGAAATTTTTATAGGCATCGAAAACTAATGATACGTCTACATATTCTCCAAAACATGGTAAGCCTCGACCAAAAGAGACAAGAATCTTCAAAATCTCACACCATATGAAAGAGTTATGGCAGTTTCAAATTTTGCATTTTTTTTCGTGTACTAACCCTTTGGCTTTGAAGAGGATTTGTGAAATTTTTATAAGCATCGAAAACTAATGATTCGTCTACATATTCTCGAAAACATGGTTACCATCGACCAAAAGAGACAAGAATCTTCAAAATCTCACACCATATGAAAGAGTTATGGCAGTTTCAAATTTTACAATTTTTTCGTGTACTAACGCCTTTGGCTTTGAAGAGGATTTGTGAAATTTTTATAGGCATCGAAAACTAATGATACGTCTACATATTCTCCAAAACATGGTAACCATCGACCAAAAGAGACAAGAATCTTCAAAATCTCACACCATATGAAAGAGTTATGGCAGTTTCAAATTTTGCAATTTTTTCGTGTACTAACCCCTTTGACTTTGAATAGGATTTGTGAAACTTTTATAGGCATCGAAAACTAATGATACGTCTACATATTCTCGAAAACATGGTAACCATCGACCAAAAGAGACAAGAATCTTCAAAATCTCACACCATATGAAAGAGTTATGGCAGTTTCAAATTTTACAATTTTTTCGTGTACTAACCCCTTTGGCTTTGAAGAGGATTTCTGAAATTTTTATAGGCATCGAAAACTAATGATACGTCTACATATTCTCCAAAACATGGTAACCATCGACGAAAAGAGACAAGAATATTCAAAATCTCACACCATATGATAGAGTTATGGCAGTTTCAAATTTTGCAATTTTTTCGTGTACTAACCCCTTTGGCTTTGAAGAGGATTTGTGAAATTTTTATAGGCATCGAAAACTAATGATACGTCTACATATTCTTGAAAACATGGTAACCATCGACCAAAAGAGACAAGAATCTTCAAAATCTCACACCATATGAAAGAGTTATGGGAGTTTCAAATTTTGCAATTTTTTCGTGTACTAACCCCTTTGGCTTTGAAGAGGATTTGTGAAATTTTTATAGGCATCGAAAACTAATGATACGTCTACATATTCTCGAAAACATGGTAACCATCGACAAAAACACACAAGAATCTTCAAAATCTCACACCATATGAAAGAGTTATGGCAGTTTCAAATTTTGCAATTTTTTCGTGTACTAACCCCTTTGGCTTTGAAGAGGATTTGTGAAATTTTTATAGGCATCGAAAACTAATGATACGTCTACATATTCTCCAAAACATGGTAAGCATCGACCAAAAGAGACAAGAATCTTCAAAAGCTCACACCATATGAAAGAGTTATGGCAGTTTCAAATTTTGCATTTTTTTTCGTGTACGTTACCCTTTGGCTTTGAAGAGGATTTGTAAAATTTTTATAAGCATCGAAAACTAATGATACGTCTACATATTCTCCAAAACATGGTATCCATCGACCAAAAGAGACAAGAATCTTCAAAATCTCACACCATATGAAAGAGTTATGGCAGTTTCAAATTTTACAATTTTTTCGTGTACTAACCCCTTTGGCCTTGAAGAGGATTTGTGAAATTTTTATAGGCATCGAAAACTAATGATACGTCTACATATTCTCCAAAACATGATAACCATCGACCAAAAGAGACAAGAATCTTCAAAATCTCACACCATATGAAAGAGTTATGGCAGTTTCAAATTTTGCAATTTTTTCGTGTACTAACCCCTTTGGCTTTGAAGAGGATTTGTGAAATTTTTATAGGCATCGAAAAACTAATGATACGTCTACATATTCTCCAAAACATGGTAACCGTCGACCAAAAGAGACAAGAATCTTCAAAATCTCACACCATATGAAAGAGTTAGGCAGTTTCAAATTTTACATTTTTTTTCGTGTACGTTACCCTTTGGCTTTGAAGAGGATTTGTGAAATTTTTATAAGCATCGAAAACTAATGATACGTCTACATATTCTCGAAAACATGGTAACCATCGAAAAAAACACACAAGAATCTTCAAAATCTCACACCATATGATAGAGTTATGGCAGTTTCAAATTTTACAATTTTTTCGTGTACTAACCCCTTTGGCTTTGAAGAGGATTTGTGAAATTTTTATAGGCATCGAAAACTAATGATACGTCTACATATTCTCGAAAACATGGTAACCATCGACCAAAAGAGACAAGAATCTTCAAAATCTCACACCATATGAAAGAGTTATGGCAGTTTCAAATTTTGCATTTTTTTCGTGTACTAACCCCTTTGGCTTTGAAGAGGATTTGTGAAATTTTTATAGGCATCGAAAACTAATGATACGTCTACATATTCTCGAAAACATGGTAACCATCGACCAAAACAGACAAGAATCTTCAAAGTCTCACACCATATGAAAGAGTTATGGCAGTTTCAAATTTTGCAATTTTTTCGTGTACTAACCCCTTTGGCTTTGAAGAGTATTTGTGAAATTTTCATAGGCATCGAAAACTAATGATACGTCTACATATTCTCGAAAACATGGTAACCATCGACAAAAACATACAAGAATCTTCAAAATCTCACACCATACGAAAGAGTTATGACAGTTTCAAATTTTGCAATTTTTTCGTGTACTAACCCCTTTGGCTTTGAAGAGGATTTGTGAAATTTTTATAGGCATCGAAAACTAATGATACGTCTACATATTCTCCAAAACATGGTAACCATTGACGAAAAGAGACAAGAATATTCAAAATCTCACACCATATGATAGAGTTATGGCAGTTTCAAATTTTGCAATTTTTTCGTGTACTAACCCCTTTGGCTTTGAAGAGGATTTGTGAAATTTTTATAGGCATCGAAAACTAATGACACGTCTACATATTCTCGAAAACATGGTAACCATCGACCAAAAGAGACAAGAATCTTCAAAATCTCACACCATATGAAAGAGTTATGGCAGTTTCAAATTTTGCAATTTTTTCGTGTACTAACCCCTTTGGCTTTGAAGAGGATTTGTGAAATTTTTATAGGCATCGAAAACTAATGATACGTCTACATATTCTCGAAAACATGGTAACCATCGACAAAAACACACAAGAATCTTCAAAATCTCACACCATATGAAAGAGTTATGGCAGTTTCAAATTTTGCAATTTTTTCGTGTACTAACCCCTTTGGCTTTGAAGAGGATTTGTGAAATTTTTATAGGCATCGAAAACTAATGATACGTCTACATATTCTCGAAAACATGGTAACCATCGACAAAAACACACAAGAATCTTCAAAATCTCACACCATGTGAAAGAGTTATGGCAGTTTCAAATTTTACAATTTTTTCGTGTACTAACCCCTTTGGCTTTGAAGAGGATTTGTGAAATTTTTATAGGCATCGAAAACTAATGATACGTCTACATATTCTCAAAAACATGGTAACCATCGACCAAAACAGACAAGAATCTTCAAAATCTCACACCATACGAAAGAGTTATGACAGTTTCAAATTTTGCAATTTTTTCGTGTACTAACCCCTTTGGCTTTGAAGAGGATTTGTGAAATTTTTATAGGCATCGAAAACTAATGATACGTCTACATATTCTCCAAAACATGGTAACCATGGACGAAAAGAGACAAGAATATTCAAAATCTCACACCATATGATAGAGTTATGGCAGTTTCAAATTTTGCAATTTTTTCGTGTACTAACCCCTTTGGCTTTGAAGAGGATTTGTGAAATTTTTATAGGCATCGAAAACTAATGACACGTCTACATATTCTCGAAAACATGGTAACCATCGACCAAAAGAGACAAGAATCTTCAAAATCTCACACCATATGAAAGAGTTATGGCAGTTTCAAATTTTGCAATTTTTTCGTGTACTAACCCCTTTGGCTTTGAAGAGGATTTGTGAAATTTTTATAGGCATCGAAAACTAATGATACGTCTACATATTCTCGAAAACATGGTAACCATCGACAAAAACACACAAGAATCTTCAAAATCTCACACCATGTGAAAGAGTTATGGCAGTTTCAAATTTTACAATTTTTTCGTGTACTAACCCCTTTGGCTTTGAAGAGGATTTGTGAAATTTTTATAGGCATCGAAAACTAATGATACGTCTACATATTCTCAAAAACATGGTAACCATCGACCAAAACAGACAAGAATCTTCAAAATCTCACACCATACGAAAGAGTTATGACAGTTTCAAATTTTGCAATTTTTTCGTGTACTAACCCCTTTGGCTTTGAAGAGGATTTGTGAAATTTTTATAGGCATCGAAAACTAATGATACGTCTACATATTCTCCAAAACATGGTAACCATGGACGAAAAGAGACAAGAATATTCAAAATCTCACACCATATGATAGAGTTATGGCAGTTTCAAATTTTGCAATTTTTTCGTGTACTAACCCCTTTGGCTTTGAAGAGGATTTGTGAAATTTTTATAGGCATCGAAAACTAATGACACGTCTACATATTCTCGAAAACATGGTAACCATCGACCAAAAGAGACAAGAATCTTCAAAATCTCACACCATATGAAAGAGTTATGGCAGTTTCAAATTTTGCAATTTTTTCGTGTACTAACCCCTTTGGCTTTGAAGAGGATTTGTGAAATTTTTATAGGCATCGAAAACTAATGATACGTCTACATATTCTCGAAAACATGGTAACCATCGACAAAAACACACAAGAATCTTCAAAATCTCACACCATGTGAAAGAGTTATGGCAGTTTCAAATTTTACAATTTTTTCGTGTACTAACCCCTTTGGCTTTGAAGAGGATTTGTGAAATTTTTATAGGCATCGAAAACTAATGATACGTCTACATATTCTCAAAAACATGGTAACCATCGACCAAAACAGACAAGAATCTTCAAAATCTCACACCATACGAAAGAGTTATGACAGTTTCAAATTTTGCAATTTTTTCGTGTACTAACCCCTTTGGCTTTGAAGAGGATTTGTGAAATTTTTATAGGCATCGAAAACTAATGATACGTCTACATATTCTCCAAAACATGGTAACCATGGACGAAAAGAGACAAGAATATTCAAAATCTCACACCATATGATAGAGTTATGGCAGTTTCAAATTTTGCAATTTTTTCGTGTACTAACCCCTTTGGCTTTGAAGAGGATTTGTGAAATTTTTATAGGCATCGAAAACTAATGACACGTCTACATATTCTCGAAAACATGGTAACCATCGACCAAAAGAGACAAGAATCTTCAAAATCTCACACCATATGAAAGAGTTATGGCAGTTTCAAATTTTGCAATTTTTTCGTGTACTAACCCCTTTGGCTTTGAAGAGGATTTGTGAAATTTTTATAGGCATCGAAAACTAATGATACGTCTACATATTCTCGAAAACATGGTAACCATCGACAAAAACACACAAGAATCTTCAAAATCTCACACCATATGAAAGAGTTATGGCAGTTTCAAATTTTGCAATTTTTTCGTGTACTAACCCCTTTGGCTTTGAAGAGGATTTGTGAAATTTTTATAGGCATCGAAAACTAATGATACGTCTACATATTCTCGAAAACATGGTAACCATCGACCAAAAGAGACAAGAATCTTCAAAATCTCACACCATATGAAAGAGTTATGGCAGTTTCAAATTTTACAATTTTTTCGTGTACTAACCCCTTTGGCTTTGAAGAGGATTTGTGAAATTTTTATAGGCATCAAAAACTAATGATACGTCTACATATTCTCCAAAACATGGTAACCATTGACGAAAAGAGACAAGAATATTCAAAATCTCACACCATATGATAGAGTTATGGTAGTTTCAAATTTTGCAATTTTTTCGTGTACTAACCCCTTTGGCTTTGAAGAGGATTTGTGAAATTTTTATAGGCATCGAAAACTAATGACACGTCTACATATTCTCGAAAACATGGTAACCATCGACCAAAAGAGACAAGAATCTTCAAAATCTCACACCACATGAAAGAGTTATGGTAGTTTCAAATTTTGCAATTTTTTCGTGTACTAACCCCTTTGGCTTTGAAGAGGATTTGTGAAATTTTTATAGGCATCGAAAACTAATGATACGTCTACATATTCTCGAAAACATTGTAACCATCGACAAAAACACACAAGAATCTTCAAAATCTCACACCATGTGAAAGAGTTATGGCAGTTTCAAATTTTACAATTTTTTCGTGTACTAACCCCTTTGGCTTTGAAGAGGATTTGTGAAATTTTTATAGGAATCGAAAACTAATGATACCTCTACATATTCTCAAAAACATGGTAACCATCGACCAAAACAGACAAGAATCTTCAAAATCTCACACCATACGAAAGAGTTATGACAGTTTCAAATTTTGCAATTTTTTCGTGTACTAACCCCTTTGGCTTTGAAGAGGATTTGTGAAATTTTTATAGGCATCGAAAACTAATGATACGTCTACATATTCTCCAAAACATGGTAACCGTCGACCAAAAGAGACAAGAATCTTCAAAATCTCACACCATATGAAAGAGTTAGGCAGTTTCAAATTTTACATTTTTTTTCGTGTACGTTACCCTTTGGCTTTGAAGAGGATTTGTGAAATTTTTATAAGCATCGAAAACTAATGATACGTCTACATATTCTCGAAAACATGGTAACCATCGAAAAAAACACACAAGAATCTTCAAAATCTCACACCATATGATAGAGTTATGGCAGTTTCAAATTTTACAATTTTTTCGTGTACTAACCCCTTTGGCTTTGAAGAGGATTTGTGAAATTTTTATAGGCATCGAAAACTAATGATACGTCTACATATTCTCGAAAACATGGTAACCATCGACCAAAAGAGACAAGAATCTTCAAAATCTCACACCATATGAAAGAGTTATGGCAGTTTCAAATTTTGCAATTTTTTCGTGTACTAACCCCTTTGGCTTTGAAGAGGATTTGTGAAATTTTTATAGGCATCGAAAACTAATGATACGTCTACATATTCTCGAAAACATGGTAACCATCGACCAAAACAGACAAGAATCTTCAAAGTCTCACACCATATGAAAGAGTTATGGCAGTTTCAAATTTTGCAATTTTTTCGTGTACTAACCCCTTTGGCTTTGAAGAGGATTTGTGAAATTTTTATAGGCATCGAAAACTAATGATACGTCTACATATTCTCGAAAACATGGTAACCATCGACAAAAACACACAAGAATCTTCAAAATCTCACACCATGTGAAAGAGTTATGGCAGTTTCAAATTTTACATTTTTTTCGTGTACTAACCCCTTTGGCTTTGAAGAGGATTTGTGAAATTTTTATAGGCATCGAAAACTAATGATACGTCTACATATTCTCAAAAACATGGTAACCATCGACCAAAACAGACAAGAATCTTCAAAATCTCACACCATACGAAAGAGTTATGACAGTTTCAAATTTTGCAATTTTTTCGTGTACTAACCCCTTTGGCTTTGAAGAGGATTTGTGAAATTTTTATGGGCATCGAAAACTAATGATACGTCTACATATTCTCCAAAACATGGTAACCATGGACGAAAAGAGACAAGAATATTCAAAATCTCACACCATATGATAGAGTTATGGCAGTTTCAAATTTTGCAATTTTTTCGTGTACTAACCCCTTTGGCTTTGAAGAGGATTTGTGAAATTTTTATAGGCATCGAAAACTAATGACACGTCTACATATTCTCGAAAACATGGTAACCATCGACCAAAAGAGACAAGAATCTTCAAAATCTCACACCATATGAAAGAGTTATGGCAGTTTCAAATTTTGCAATTTTTTCGTGTACTAACCCCTTTGGCTTTGAAGAGGATTTGTGAAATTTTTATAGGCATCGAAAACTAATGATACGTCTACATATTCTCGAAAACATGGTAACCATCGACAAAAACACACAAGAATCTTCAAAATCTCACACCATATGAAAGAGTTATGGCAGTTTCAAATTTTGCAATTTTTTCGTGTACTAACCCCTTTGGCTTTGAAGAGGATTTGTGAAATTTTTATAGGCATCGAAAATAATGATACGTCTACATATTCTCGAAAACATGGTAACCATCGACCAAAAGAGACAAGAATCTTCAAAATCTCACACCATATGAAAGAGTTATGGCAGTTTCAAATTTTACAATTTTTTCGTGTACTAACCCCTTTGGCTTTGAAGAGGATTTGTGAAATTTTTATAGGCATCAAAAACTAATGATACGTCTACATATTCTCCAAAACATGGTAACCATTGACGAAAAGAGACAAGAATATTCAAAATCTCACACCATATGATAGAGTTATGGCAGTTTCAAATTTTGCAATTTTTTCGTGTACTAACCCCTTTGGCTTTGAAGAGGATTTGTGAAATTTTTATAGGCATCGAAAACTAATGACACGTCTACATATTCTCGAAAACATGGTAACCATCGACCAAAAGAGACAAGAATCTTCAAAATCTCACACCACATGAAAGAGTTATGGCAGTTTCAAATTTTGCAATTTTTTCGTGTACTAACCCCTTTGGCTTTGAAGAGGATTTGTGAAATTTTTATAGGCATCGAAAACTAATGATACGTCTACATATTCTCGAAAACATTGTAACCATCGACAAAAACACACAAGAATCTTCAAAATCTCACACCATGTGAAAGAGTTATGGCAGTTTCAAATTTTACAATTTTTTCGTGTACTAACCCCTTTGGCTTTGAAGAGGATTTGTGAAATTTTTATAGGAATCGAAAACTAATGATACGTCTACATATTCTCAAAAACATGGTAACCATCGACCAAAACAGACAAGAATCTTCAAAATCTCACACCATACGAAAGAGTTATGACAGTTTCAAATTTTGCAATTTTTTCGTGTACTAACCCCTTTGGCTTTGAAGAGGATTTGTGAAATTTTTATAGGCATCGAAAACTAATGATACGTCTACATATTCTCGAAAACATGGTAACCATCGACCAAAACAGACAAGAATCTTCAAAGTCTCACACCATATGAAAGAGTTATGGCAGTTTCAAATTTTGCAATTTTTTCGTGTACTAACCCCTTTGGCTTTGAAGAGGATTTGTGAAATTTTTATAGGCATCGAAAACTAATGATACGTCTACATATTCTCGAAAACATGGTAACCATCGACCAAAAGAGACAAGAATCTTCAAAATCTCACACCATATGAAAGAGTTATGGCAGTTTCAAATTTTACAATTTTTTCGTGTACTAACCCCTTTGGCTTTGAAGAGGATTTGTGAAATTTTTATAGGCATCAAAAACTAATGATACGTCTACATATTCTCCAAAACATGGTAACCATTGACGAAAAGAGACAAGAATATTCAAAATCTCACACCATATGATAGAGTTATGGTAGTTTCAAATTTTGCAATTTTTTCGTGTACTAACCCCTTTGGCTTTGAAGAGGATTTGTGAAATTTTTATAGGCATCGAAAACTAATGACACGTCTACATATTCTCGAAAACATGGTAACCATCGACCAAAAGAGACAAGAATCTTCAAAATCTCACACCACATGAAAGAGTTATGGTAGTTTCAAATTTTGCAATTTTTTCGTGTACTAACCCCTTTGGCTTTGAAGAGGATTTGTGAAATTTTTATAGGCATCGAAAACTAATGATACGTCTACATATTCTCGAAAACATTGTAACCATCGACAAAAACACACAAGAATCTTCAAAATCTCACACCATGTGAAAGAGTTATGGCAGTTTCAAATTTTACAATTTTTTCGTGTACTAACCCCTTTGGCTTTGAAGAGGATTTGTGAAATTTTTATAGGAATCGAAAACTAATGATACCTCTACATATTCTCAAAAACATGGTAACCATCGACCAAAACAGACAAGAATCTTCAAAATCTCACACCATACGAAAGAGTTATGACAGTTTCAAATTTTGCAATTTTTTCGTGTACTAACCCCTTTGGCTTTGAAGAGGATTTGTGAAATTTTTATAGGCATCGAAAACTAATGATACGTCTACATATTCTCCAAAACATGGTAACCGTCGACCAAAAGAGACAAGAATCTTCAAAATCTCACACCATATGAAAGAGTTAGGCAGTTTCAAATTTTACATTTTTTTTCGTGTACGTTACCCTTTGGCTTTGAAGAGGATTTGTGAAATTTTTATAAGCATCGAAAACTAATGATACGTCTACATATTCTCGAAAACATGGTAACCATCGAAAAAAACACACAAGAATCTTCAAAATCTCACACCATATGATAGAGTTATGGCAGTTTCAAATTTTACAATTTTTTCGTGTACTAACCCCTTTGGCTTTGAAGAGGATTTGTGAAATTTTTATAGGCATCGAAAACTAATGATACGTCTACATATTCTCGAAAACATGGTAACCATCGACCAAAAGAGACAAGAATCTTCAAAATCTCACACCATATGAAAGAGTTATGGCAGTTTCAAATTTTGCAATTTTTTCGTGTACTAACCCCTTTGGCTTTGAAGAGGATTTGTGAAATTTTTATAGGCATCGAAAACTAATGATACGTCTACATATTCTCGAAAACATGGTAACCATCGACCAAAACAGACAAGAATCTTCAAAGTCTCACACCATATGAAAGAGTTATGGCAGTTTCAAATTTTGCAATTTTTTCGTGTACTAACCCCTTTGGCTTTGAAGAGGATTTGTGAAATTTTTATAGGCATCGAAAACTAATGATACGTCTACATATTCTCGAAAACATGGTAACCATCGACAAAAACACACAAGAATCTTCAAAATCTCACACCATGTGAAAGAGTTATGGCAGTTTCAAATTTTACATTTTTTTCGTGTACTAACCCCTTTGGCTTTGAAGAGGATTTGTGAAATTTTTATAGGCATCGAAAACTAATGATACGTCTACATATTCTCAAAAACATGGTAACCATCGACCAAAACAGACAAGAATCTTCAAAATCTCACACCATACGAAAGAGTTATGACAGTTTCAAATTTTGCAATTTTTTCGTGTACTAACCCCTTTGGCTTTGAAGAGGATTTGTGAAATTTTTATGGGCATCGAAAACTAATGATACGTCTACATATTCTCCAAAACATGGTAACCATGGACGAAAAGAGACAAGAATATTCAAAATCTCACACCATATGATAGAGTTATGGCAGTTTCAAATTTTGCAATTTTTTCGTGTACTAACCCCTTTGGCTTTGAAGAGGATTTGTGAAATTTTTATAGGCATCGAAAACTAATGACACGTCTACATATTCTCGAAAACATGGTAACCATCGACCAAAAGAGACAAGAATCTTCAAAATCTCACACCATATGAAAGAGTTATGGCAGTTTCAAATTTTGCAATTTTTTCGTGTACTAACCCCTTTGGCTTTGAAGAGGATTTGTGAAATTTTTATAGGCATCGAAAACTAATGATACGTCTACATATTCTCGAAAACATGGTAACCATCGACAAAAACACACAAGAATCTTCAAAATCTCACACCATATGAAAGAGTTATGGCAGTTTCAAATTTTGCAATTTTTTCGTGTACTAACCCCTTTGGCTTTGAAGAGGATTTGTGAAATTTTTATAGGCATCGAAAATAATGATACGTCTACATATTCTCGAAAACATGGTAACCATCGACCAAAAGAGACAAGAATCTTCAAAATCTCACACCATATGAAAGAGTTATGGCAGTTTCAAATTTTACAATTTTTTCGTGTACTAACCCCTTTGGCTTTGAAGAGGATTTGTGAAATTTTTATAGGCATCAAAAACTAATGATACGTCTACATATTCTCCAAAACATGGTAACCATTGACGAAAAGAGACAAGAATATTCAAAATCTCACACCATATGATAGAGTTATGGCAGTTTCAAATTTTGCAATTTTTTCGTGTACTAACCCCTTTGGCTTTGAAGAGGATTTGTGAAATTTTTATAGGCATCGAAAACTAATGACACGTCTACATATTCTCGAAAACATGGTAACCATCGACCAAAAGAGACAAGAATCTTCAAAATCTCACACCACATGAAAGAGTTATGGCAGTTTCAAATTTTGCAATTTTTTCGTGTACTAACCCCTTTG
Organism: Urtica dioica subsp. dioica; assembly: GCF_054948205.1. Classification (NCBI taxonomy): domain Eukaryota; kingdom Viridiplantae; phylum Streptophyta; class Magnoliopsida; order Rosales; family Urticaceae; genus Urtica; species Urtica dioica. The sequence goes on from NC_142767.1 coordinate 23,258,461, forward strand.
GCTTTGAAGAGGATTTGTGAAATTTTTATAGGCATCGAAAACTAATGATACGTCTACATATTCTCGAAAACATTGTAACCATCGACAAAAACACACAAGAATCTTCAAAATCTCACACCATGTGAAAGAGTTATGGCAGTTTCAAATTTTACAATTTTTTCGTGTACTAACCCCTTTGGCTTTGAAGAGGATTTGTGAAATTTTTATAGGAATCGAAAACTAATGATACGTCTACATATTCTCAAAAACATGGTAACCATCGACCAAAACAGACAAGAATCTTCAAAATCTCACACCATACGAAAGAGTTATGACAGTTTCAAATTTTGCAATTTTTTCGTGTACTAACCCCTTTGGCTTTGAAGAGGATTTGTGAAATTTTTATAGGCATCGAAAACTAATGATACGTCTACATATTCTCGAAAACATGGTAACCATCGACCAAAACAGACAAGAATCTTCAAAGTCTCACACCATATGAAAGAGTTATGGCAGTTTCAAATTTTGCAATTTTTTCGTGTACTAACCCCTTTGGCTTTGAAGAGGATTTGTGAAATTTTTATAGGCATCGAAAACTAATGATACGTCTACATATTCTCGAAAACATGGTAACCATCGACAAAAACACACAAGAATCTTCAAAATCTCACACCATGTGAAAGAGTTATGGCAGTTTCAAATTTTACATTTTTTTCGTGTACTAACCCCTTTGGCTTTGAAGAGGATTTGTGAAATTTTTATAGGCATCGAAAACTAATGATACGTCTACATATTCTCAAAAACATGGTAACCATCGACCAAAACAGACAAGAATCTTCAAAATCTCACACCATACGAAAGAGTTATGACAGTTTCAAATTTTGCAATTTTTTCGTGTACTAACCCCTTTGGCTTTGAAGAGGATTTGTGAAATTTTTATAGGCATCGAAAACTAATGATACGTCTACATATTCTCCAAAACATGGTAACCATGGACGAAAAGAGACAAGAATATTCAAAATCTCACACCATATGATAGAGTTATGGCAGTTTCAAATTTTGCAATTTTTTCGTGTACTAACCCCTTTGGCTTTGAAGAGGATTTGTGAAATTTTTATAGGCATCGAAAACTAATGACACGTCTACATATTCTCGAAAACATGGTAACCATCGACCAAAAGAGACAAGAATCTTCAAAATCTCACACCATATGAAAGAGTTATGGCAGTTTCAAATTTTGCAATTTTTTCGTGTACTAACCCCTTTGGCTTTGAAGAGGATTTGTGAAATTTTTATAGGCATCGAAAACTAATGATACGTCTACATATTCTCGAAAACATGGTAACCATCGACAAAAACACACAAGAATCTTCAAAATCTCACACCATATGAAAGAGTTATGGCAGTTTCAAATTTTGCAATTTTTTCGTGTACTAACCCCTTTGGCTTTGAAGAGGATTTGTGAAATTTTTATAGGCATCGAAAACTAATGATACGTCTACATATTCTCGAAAACATGGTAACCATCGACCAAAAGAGACAAGAATCTTCAAAATCTCACACCATATGAAAGAGTTATGGCAGTTTCAAATTTTACAATTTTTTCGTGTACTAACCCCTTTGGCTTTGAAGAGGATTTGTGAAATTTTTATAGGCATCAAAAACTAATGATACGTCTACATATTCTCCAAAACATGGTAACCATTGACGAAAAGAGACAAGAATATTCAAAATCTCACACCATATGATAGAGTTATGGCAGTTTCAAATTTTGCAATTTTTTCGTGTACTAACCCCTTTGGCTTTGAAGAGGATTTGTGAAATTTTTATAGGCATTGAAAACTAATGACACGTCTACATATTCTCGAAAACATGGTAACCATCGACCAAAAGAGACAAGAATCTTCAAAATCTCACACCACATGAAAGAGTTATGGCAGTTTCAAATTTTGCAATTTTTTCGTGTACTAACCCCTTTGGCTTTGAAGAGGATTTGTGAAATTTTTATAGGCATCGAAAACTAATGATACGTCTACATATTCTCGAAAACATTGTAACCATCGACAAAAACACACAAGAATCTTCAAAATCTCACACCATGTGAAAGAGTTATGGCAGTTTCAAATTTTACAATTTTTTCGTGTACTAACCCCTTTGGCTTTGAAGAGGATTTGTGAAATTTTTATAGGAATCGAAAACTAATGATACGTCTACATATTCTCAAAAACATGGTAACCATCGACCAAAACAGACAAGAATCTTCAAAATCTCACACCATACGAAAGAGTTATGACAGTTTCAAATTTTGCAATTTTTTCGTGTACTAACCCCTTTGGCTTTGAAGAGGATTTGTGAAATTTTTATAGGCATCGAAAACTAATGATACGTCTACATATTCTCCAAAACATGGTAACCGTCGACCAAAAGAGACAAGAATCTTCAAAATCTCACACCATATGAAAGAGTTAGGCAGTTTCAAATTTTACATTTTTTTTCGTGTACGTTACCCTTTGGCTTTGAAGAGGATTTGTGAAATTTTTATAAGCATCGAAAACTAATGATACGTCTACATATTCTCGAAAACATGGTAACCATCGAAAAAAACACACAAGAATCTTCAAAATCTCACACCATATGATAGAGTTATGGTAGTTTCAAATTTTACAATTTTTTCGTGTACTAACCCCTTTGGCTTTGAAGAGGATTTGTGAAATTTTTATAGGCATCGAAAACTAATGATACGTCTACATATTCTCGAAAACATGGTAACCATCGACCAAAAGAGACAAGAATCTTCAAAATCTCACACCATATGAAAGAGTTATGGCAGTTTCAAATTTTGCAATTTTTTCGTGTACTAACCCCTTTGGCTTTGAAGAGGATTTGTGAAATTTTTATAGGCATCGAAAACTAATGATACGTCTACATATTCTCGAAAACATGGTAACCATCGACCAAAACAGACAAGAATCTTCAAAGTCTCACACCATATGAAAGAGTTATGGCAGTTTCAAATTTTGCAATTTTTTCGTGTACTAACCCCTTTGGCTTTGAAGATGATTTGTGAAATTTTTATAGGCATCGAAAACTAATGATACGTCTACATATTCTCGAAAACATGGTAACCATCGACAAAAACACACAAGAATCTTCAAAATCTCACACCATGTGAAAGAGTTATGGCAGTTTCAAATTTTACATTTTTTTCGTGTACTAACCCCTTTGGCTTTGAAGAGGATTTGTGAAATTTTTATAGGCATCGAAAACTAATGATACGTCTACATATTCTCAAAAACATGGTAACCATCGACCAAAACAGACAAGAATCTTCAAAATCTCACACCATACGAAAGAGTTATGACAGTTTCAAATTTTGCAATTTTTTCGTGTACTAACCCCTTTGGCTTTGAAGAGGATTTGTGAAATTTTTATAGGCATCGAAAACTAATGATACGTCTACATATTCTCCAAAACATGGTAACCATGGACGAAAAGAGACAAGAATATTCAAAATCTCACACCATATGATAGAGTTATGGCAGTTTCAAATTTTGCAATTTTTTCGTGTACTAACCCCTTTGGCTTTGAAGAGGATTTGTGAAATTTTTATAGGCATCGAAAACTAATGACACGTCTACATATTCTCGAAAACATGGTAACCATCGACCAAAAGAGACAAGAATCTTCAAAATCTCACACCATATGAAAGAGTTATGGCTGTTTCAAATTTTGCAATTTTTTCGTGTACTAACCCCTTTGGCTTTGAAGAGGATTTGTGAAATTTTTATAGGCATCGAAAACTAATGATACGTCTACATATTCTCGAAAACATTGTAACCATCGACAAAAACACACAAGAATCTTCAAAATCTCACACCATGTGAAAGAGTTATGGCAGTTTCAAATTTTACAATTTTTTCGTGTACTAACCCCTTTGGCTTTGAAGAGGATTTGTGAAATTTTTATAGGAATCGAAAACTAATGATACGTCTACATATTCTCAAAAACATGGTAACCATCGACCAAAACAGACAAGAATCTTCAAAATCTCACACCATACGAAAGAGTTATGACAGTTTCAAATTTTGCAATTTTTTCGTGTACTAACCCCTTTGGCTTTGAAGAGGATTTGTGAAATTTTTATAGGCATCGAAAACTAATGATACGTCTACATATTCTCCAAAACATGGTAACCGTCGACCAAAAGAGACAAGAATCTTCAAAATCTCACACCATATGAAAGAGTTAGGCAGTTTCAAATTTTACATTTTTTTTCGTGTACGTTACCCTTTGGCTTTGAAGAGGATTTGTGAAATTTTTATAAGCATCGAAAACTAATGATACGTCTACATATTCTCGAAAACATGGTAACCATCGAAAAAAACACACAAGAATCTTCAAAATCTCACACCATATGATAGAGTTATGGTAGTTTCAAATTTTACAATTTTTTCGTGTACTAACCCCTTTGGCTTTGAAGAGGATTTGTGAAATTTTTATAGGCATCGAAAACTAATGATACGTCTACATATTCTCGAAAACATGGTAACCATCGACCAAAAGAGACAAGAATCTTCAAAATCTCACACCATATGAAAGAGTTATGGCAGTTTCAAATTTTGCAATTTTTTCGTGTACTAACCCCTTTGGCTTTGAAGAGGATTTGTGAAATTTTTATAGGCATCGAAAACTAATGATACGTCTACATATTCTCGAAAACATGGTAACCATCGACCAAAACAGACAAGAATCTTCAAAGTCTCACACCATATGAAAGAGTTATGGCAGTTTCAAATTTTGCAATTTTTTCGTGTACTAACCCCTTTGGCTTTGAAGATGATTTGTGAAATTTTTATAGGCATCGAAAACTAATGATACGTCTACATATTCTCGAAAACATGGTAACCATCGACAAAAACACACAAGAATCTTCAAAATCTCACACCATGTGAAAGAGTTATGGCAGTTTCAAATTTTACATTTTTTTCGTGTACTAACCCCTTTGGCTTTGAAGAGGATTTGTGAAATTTTTATAGGCATCGAAAACTAATGATACGTCTACATATTCTCAAAAACATGGTAACCATCGACCAAAACAGACAAGAATCTTCAAAATCTCACACCATACGAAAGAGTTATGACAGTTTCAAATTTTGCAATTTTTTCGTGTACTAACCCCTTTGGCTTTGAAGAGGATTTGTGAAATTTTTATAGGCATCGAAAACTAATGATACGTCTACATATTCTCCAAAACATGGTAACCATGGACGAAAAGAGACAAGAATATTCAAAATCTCACACCATATGATAGAGTTATGGCAGTTTCAAATTTTGCAATTTTTTCGTGTACTAACCCCTTTGGCTTTGAAGAGGATTTGTGAAATTTTTATAGGCATCGAAAACTAATGACACGTCTACATATTCTCGAAAACATGGTAACCATCGACCAAAAGAGACAAGAATCTTCAAAATCTCACACCATATGAAAGAGTTATGGCTGTTTCAAATTTTGCAATTTTTTCGTGTACTAACCCCTTTGGCTTTGAAGAGGATTTGTGAAATTTTTATAGGCATCGAAAACTAATGATACGTCTACATATTCTCGAAAACATGGTAACCATCGACAAAAACACACAAGAATCTTCAAAATCTTACACCATATGAAAGAGTTATGGCAGTTTCAAATTTTGCAATTTTTTCGTGTACTAACCCCTTTGGCTTTGAAGAGGATTTGTGAAATTTTTATAGGCATCGAAAACTAATGATACGTCTACATATTCTCGAAAACATGGTAACCATCGACCAAAAGAGACAAGAATCTTCAAAATCTCACACCATATGAAAGAGTTATGGCAGTTTCAAATTTTACAATTTTTTCGTGTACTAACCCCTTTGGCTTTGAAGAGGATTTGTGAAATTTTTATAGGCATCAAAAACTAATGATACGTCTACATATTCTCCAAAACATGGTAACCATTGACGAAAAGAGACAAGAATATTCAAAATCTCACACCATATGATAGAGTTATGGCAGTTTCAAATTTTGCAATTTTTTCGTGTACTAACCCCTTTGGCTTTGAAGAGGATTTGTGAAATTTTTATAGGCATCGAAAACTAATGACACGTCTACATATTCTCGAAAACATGGTAACCATCGACCAAAAGAGACAAGAATCTTCAAAATCTCACACCACATGAAAGAGTTATGGCAGTTTCAAATTTTGCAATTTTTTCGTGTACTAACCCCTTTGGCTTTGAAGAGGATTTGTGAAATTTTTATAGGCATCAAAAACTAATGATACGTCTACATATTCTCGAAAACATGGTAACCATCGACCAAAACAGACAAGAATCTTCAAAGTCTCACACCATATGAAAGAGTTATGGCAGTTTCAAATTTTGCAATTTTTTCGTGTACTAACCCCTTTGGCTTTGAAGAGTATTTGTGAAATTTTCATAGGCATCGAAAACTAATGATACGTCTACATATTCTCGAAAACATGGTAACCATCGACAAAAACACACAAGAATCTTCAAAATCTCACACCATATGAAAGAGTTATGGCAGTTTCAAATTTTACAATTTTTTCGTGTACTAACCCCTTTGGCTTTGAAGAGGATTTGTGAAATTTTTATAGGCATCGAAAACTAATGATACGTCAACATATTCTCCAAAACATGGTAACCATCGACGAAAAGAGACAAGAATATTCAAAATCAAACACCATATGAAAGAGTTATGGCAGTTTCAAATTTTGCAATTTTTTCGTGTACTAACCCCTTTGGCTTTGAAGAGGATTTGTGAAATTTTATAGGCATCGAAAACTAATGATACGTCTACATATTCTCGAAAACATGGTAACCATCGACCAAAAGAGACAAGAATCTTCAAAATCTCACACCATATGAAAGAGTTATGGCAGTTTCAAATTTTGCAATTTTTTCGTGTACTAACCCCTTTGGATTTGAAGAGGATTTGTGAAATTTTTATAGGCATCGAAAACTAATGATACGTCTACATATTCTCGAAAACATGGTAACCATCGACAAAAACACACAAGAATCTTCAAAATCTCACACCATGTGAAAGAGTTATGGCAGTTTCAAATTTTACAATTTTTTCGTGTACTAACCCGTTTGGCTTTGAAGAGGATTTGTGAAATTTTTATAGGCATCGAAAACTAATGATACGTCTACATATTCTCAAAAACATGGTAACCATCGACCAAAACAGACAAGAATCTTCAAAATCTCACACCATACGAAAGAGTTATGACAGTTTCAAATTTTGCAATTTTTTCGTGTACTAACCCCTTTGGCTTTGAAGAGGATTTGTGAAATTTTTATAGGCATCGAAAACTAATGATACGTCTACATATTCTCCAAAACATGGTAACCATTGACGAAAAGAGACAAGGATATTCAAAATCTCACACCATATGATAGAGTTATGGCAGTTTCAAATTTTGCAATTTTTTCGTGTACTAACCCCTTTGGCTTTGAAGAGGATTTGTGAAATTTTTATAGGCATCGAAAACTAATGACACGTCTACATATTCTCGAAAACATGGTAACCATCGATCAAAAAAGACAAGAATCTTCAAAATCTCACACCATATGAAAGAGTTATGGCAGTTTCAAATTTTGCAATTTTTTCGTGTACTAACCCCTTTGGCTTTGAAGAGGATTTGTGAAATTTTTATAGGCATCGAAAACTAATGATACGTCTACATATTCTCGAAAACATGGTAACCATCGACAAAAACACACAAGAATCTTCAAAATCTCACACCATGTGAAAGAGTTATGGCAGTTTCAAATTTTTCAATTTTTTCGTGTACTAACCCCTTTGGCTTTGAAGAGGATTTGTGAAATTTTTATTGGCATCGAAAACTAATGATACGTCTACATATTCTCAAAAACATGGTAACCATCGACCAAAACAGACAAGAATCTTCAAAATCTCACACCATACGAAAGAGTTATGACAGTTTCAAATTTTGCAATTTTTTCGTGTACTAACCCCTTTGGCTTTGAAGAGGATTTGTGAAATTTTTATAGGCATCGAAAACTAATGATACGTCTACATATTCTCCAAAACATGGTAACCATGGACGAAAAGAGACAAGAATATTCAAAATCTCACACCATATGATAGAGTTATGGCAGTTTCAAATTTTGCAATTTTTTCGTGTACTAACCCCTTTGGCTTTGAAGAGGATTTGTGAAATTTTTATAGGCATCGAAAACTAATGACACGTCTACATATTCTCGAAAACATGGTAACCATCGACCAAAAGAGACAAGAATCTTCAAAATCTCACACCATATGAAAGAGTTATGGCAGTTTCAAATTTTGCAATTTTTTCGTGTACTAACCCCTTTGGCTTTGAAGAGGATTTGTGAAATTTTTATAGGCATTGAAAACTAGTTATACGTCTACATATTCTCCAAAACATGGTAACCATCGACGAAAACACACAAGAATCTTCAAAATCTCACACCATATGAAAGAGTTATGGCAGTTTCAAATTTTGCAATTTTTTCGTGTACTAACCCCTTTGGCTTTGAAGAGGATTTGTGAAATTTTTATAGGCATCGAAAACTAATGATACGTCTACATATTCTCGAAAACATGGTAACCATCGACCAAAAGAGACAAGAATCTTCAAAATCTCACACCATATGAAAGAGTTATGGCAGTTTCAAATTTTACAATTTTTTCGTGTACTAACCCCTTTGGCTTTGAAGAGGATTTGTGAAATTTTTATAGGCATCAAAAACTAATGATACGTCTACATATTCTCCAAAACATGGTAACCATTGACGAAAAGAGACAAGAATATTCAAAATCTCACACCATATGATAGAGTTATGGCAGTTTCAAATTTTGCAATTTTTTCGTGTTCTAACCCCTTTGGCTTTGAAGAGGATTTGTGAAATTTTTATAGGCATCGAAAACTAATGACACGTCTACATATTCTCGAAAACATGGTAACCATTGACCAAAAGAGACAAGAATCTTCAAAATCTCACTCCATATGAAAGAGTTATGGCAGTTTCAAATTTTGCAATTTTTTCGTGTACTAACCCCTTTGGCTTTGAAGAGGTTTTATGAAATTTTTATAGGCATCGAAAACTAATGATACGTCTACATATTCTCGAAAACATTGTAACCATCGACAAAAACACACAAGAATCTTCAAAATCTCACACCATGTGAAAGAGTTATGGCAGTTTCAAATTTTACAATTTTTTCGTGTACTAACCCCTTTGGCTTTGAAGAGGATTTGTGAAATTTTTATAGGAATCGAAAACTAATGATACGTCTACATATTCTCAAAAACATGGTAACCATCGACCAAAACAGACAAGAATCTTCAAAATCTCACACCATACGAAAGAGTTATGACAGTTTCAAATTTTGCAATTTTTTCGTGTACTAACCCCTTTGGCTTTGAAGAGGATTTGTGAAATTTTTATAGGCATCGAAAACTAATGATACGTCTACATATTCTCCAAAACATGGTAACCATTGACGAAAAGAGACAAGAATATTCAAAATCTCACACCATATGATAGAGTTATGGCAGTTTCAAATTTTGCAATTTTTTCGTGTACTAACCCCTTTGGCTTTGAAGAGGATTTGTGAAATTTTTATAGGCATCGAAAACTAATGACACGTCTACATATTCTCGAAAACATGGTAACCATCGACCAAAAGAGACAAGAATCTTCAAAATCTCACACCATATGAAAGAGTTATGGCAGTTTCAAATTTTGCAATTTTTTCGTGTACTAACCCCTTTGGCTTTGAAGAGGATTTGTGAAATTTTTATAGGCATCGAAAACTAATGATACGTCTACATATTCTCGAAAACATGGTAACCATCGACAAAAACACACAAGAATCTTCAAAATCTCACACCATGTGAAAGAGTTATGGCAGTTTCAAATTTTTCAATTTTTTCGTGTACTAACCCCTTTGGCTTTGAAGAGGATTTGTGAAATTTTTATTGGCATCGAAAACTAATGATACGTCTACATATTCTCAAAAACATGGTAACCATCGACCAAAACAGACAAGAATCTTCAAAATCTCACACCATACGAAAGAGTTATGACAGTTTCAAATTTTGCAATTTTTTCGTGTACTAACCCCTTTGGCTTTGAAGAGGATTTGTGAAATTTTTATAGGCATCGAAAACTAATGATACGTCTACATATTCTCCAAAACATGGTAACCATGGACGAAAAGAGACAAGAATATTCAAAATCTCACACCATATGATAGAGTTATGGCAGTTTCAAATTTTGCAATTTTTTCGTGTACTAACCCCTTTGGCTTTGAAGAGGATTTGTGAAATTTTTATAGGCATCGAAAACTAATGACACGTCTACATATTCTCGAAAACATGGTAACCATCGACCAAAAGAGACAAGAATCTTCAAAATCTTACACCATATGAAAGAGTTATGGCAGTTTCAAATTTTGCAATTTTTTCGTGTACTAACCCCTTTGGCTTTGAAGAGGATTTGTGAAATTTTTATAGGCATCGAAAACTAGTTATACGTCTACATATTCTCCAAAACATGGTAACCATCGACGAAAACACACAAGAATCTTCAAAATCTCACACCATATGAAAGAGTTATGGCAGTTTCAAATTTTGCAATTTTTTCGTGTACTAACCCCTTTGGCTTTGAAGAGGATTTGTGAAATTTTTATAGGCATCGAAAACTAATGATACGTCTACATATTCTCGAAAACATGGTAACCATCGACCAAAAGAGACAAGAATCTTCAAAATCTCACACCATATGAAAGAGTTATGGCAGTTTCAAATTTTACAATTTTTTCGTGTACTAACCCCTTTGGCTTTGAAGAGGATTTGTGAAATTTTTATAGGCATCAAAAACTAATGATACGTCTACATATTCTCCAAAACATGGTAACCATTGACGAAAAGAGACAAGAATATTCAAAATCTCACACCATATGATAGAGTTATGGCAGTTTCAAATTTTGCAATTTTTTCGTGTTCTAACCCCTTTGGCTTTGAAGAGGATTTGTGAAATTTTTATAGGCATCGAAAACTAATGACACGTCTACATATTCTCGAAAACATGGTAACCATTGACCAAAAGAGACAAGAATCTTCAAAATCTCACTCCATATGAAAGAGTTATGGCAGTTTCAAATTTTGCAATTTTTTCGTGTACTAACCCCTTTGGCTTTGAAGAGGTTTTATGAAATTTTTATAGGCATCGAAAACTAATGATACGTCTACATATTCTCGAAAACATTGTAACCATCGACAAAAACACACAAGAATCTTCAAAATCTCACACCATGTGAAAGAGTTATGGCAGTTTCAAATTTTACAATTTTTTCGTGTACTAACCCCTTTGGCTTTGAAGAGGATTTGTGAAATTTTTATAGGAATCGAAAACTAATGATACGTCTACATATTCTCAAAAACATGGTAACCATCGACCAAAACAGACAAGAATCTTCAAAATCTCACACCATACGAAAGAGTTATGACAGTTTCAAATTTTGCAATTTTTTCGTGTACTAACCCCTTTGGCTTTGAAGAGGATTTGTGAAATTTTTATAGGCATCGAAAACTAATGATACGTCTACATATTCTCCAAAACATGGTAACCATTGACGAAAAGAGACAAGAATATTCAAAATCTCACACCATATGATAGAGTTATGGCAGTTTCAAATTTTGCAATTTTTTCGTGTACTAACCCCTTTGGCTTTGAAGAGGATTTGTGAAATTTTTATAGGCATCGAAAACTAATGACACGTCTACATATTCTCGAAAACATGGTAACCATCGACCAAAAGAGACAAGAATCTTCAAAATCTCACACCATATGAAAGAGTTATGGCAGTTTCAAATTTTGCAATTTTTTCGTGTACTAACCCCTTTGGCTTTGAAGAGGATTTGTGAAATTTTTATAGGCATCGAAAACTAATGATACGTCTACATATTCTCGAAAACATGGTAACCATCGACAAAAACACACAAGAATCTTCAAAATCTCACACCATATGAAAGAGTTATGGCAGTTTCAAATTTTGCAATTTTTTCGTGTACGTTCCTTTGGCTTTGAAGAGGATTTGTGAAATTTTTATAGGCATCGAAAACTAATGATACGTCTACATATTCTCCAAAACATGATAACCATCGACCAAAAGAGACAAGAATCTTCAAAATCTCACACCATATGAAAGAGTTATGGTAGTTTCAAATTTTGCATTTTTTTTCGTGTACGTTACCCTTTGGCTTTGAAGAGGATTTGTAAAATTTTTATAAGCATCGAAAACTAATGATACGTCTACATATTCTCCAAAACATGGTATCCATCGACCAAAAGAGACAAGAATCTTCAAAATTTCACACCATATGAAAGAGTTATGGCAGTTCCAAATTTTACAATTTTTTCGTGTACTAACCCCTTTGGCTTTGAAGAGGATTTGTGAAATTTTTATAGGCATCGAAAACTAATGATACGTCTACATATTCTCCAAAACATGATATCCATCGACCAAAAGAGACAAGAATCTTCAAAATCTCACACCATATGAAAGAGTTATGGCAGTTTCAAATTTTGCAATTTTTTCGTGTACTAACCCCTTTGGCTTTGAAGAGGATTTGTGAAATTTTTATAGGCATCGAAAAACTAATGATACGTCTACATATTCTACAAAACATGGTAACCGTCGACCAAAAGAGACAAGAATCTTCAAAATCTCACACCATATGAAAGAGTTATGGCAGTTTGAAATTTTACATTTTTTTTCGTGTACGTTACCCTTTGGCTTTGAAGAGGATTTGTGAAATTTTTATAAGCATCGAAAACTAATGATACGTCTACATATTCTCGAAAACATGGTAACCATCGACAAAAAGACACAAGAATCTTCAAAATCTCACACCATATGATAGAGTTATGGCAGTTTCAAATTTTACAATTTTTTCGTGTACTAACCCCTTTGGCTTTGAAGAGGATTTGTGAAATTTTTATAGGCATCGAAAACTAATGATACGTCTACATATTCTCGAAAACGTGGTAACCATCGACCAAAAGAGACAAGAATCTTCAAAATCTCACACCATATGAAAGAGTTATGGCAATTTCAAATTTTGCAATTTTTTCGTGTACTAACCCCTTTGGCTTTGAAGAGTATTTGTGAAATTTTCATAGGCATCGAAAACTAATGATACGTCTACATATTCTCGAAAACATGGTAACCATCGACAAAAACACACAAGAATCTTCAAAATCTCACACCATATGAAAGAGTTATGGCAGTTTCAAATTTTACAATTTTTTCGTGTACTAACCCCTTTGGCTTTGAAGAGGATTTGTGAAATTTTTATAGGCATCGAAAACTAATGATACGTCAACATATTCTCCAAAACATGGTAACCATCGACCAAAAGAGACAAGAATATTCAAAATCTAACACCATATGAAAGAGTTATGGCAGTTTCAAATTTTGCAATTTTTACGTGTACTAACCCCTTTGGCTTTGAAGAGGATTTGTGAAATTTTATAGGCATCGAAAACTAATGATACGTCTACATATTCTCGAAAACATGGTAACCATCGACCAAAAGAGACAAGAATCTTCAAAATCTCACACCATATGAAAGAGTTATGGCAGTTTCAAATTTTGCAATTTTTTCGTGTACTAACCCCTTTGGCTTTGAAGATGATTTGTGAAATTTTTATAGGCATCGAAAACTAATGATACGTCTACATATTCTCGAAAACATGGTAACCATCGACAAAAACACACAAGAATCTTCAAAATCTCACACGATATGAAAGAGTTATGGCAGTTTCAAATTTTACAATTTTTTCGTGTACTAACCCCTTTGGCTTTGAAGAGGATTTGTGAAATTTTTATAGGCATCGAAAACTAATGATACGTCTACATATTCTCCAAAACATGGTAACCATCGACCAAAAGAGACAAGAATCTTCAAAATCTCACACCATACGAAAGAGTTATGACAGTTTCAAATTTTGCAATTTTTTCGTGTACTAACCCCTTTGGCTTTGAAGAGGATTTGTGAAATTTTTATAGGCATCGAAAACTAATGATACGTCTACATATTCTCGAAAACATGGTAACCATCGACCAAAAGAGACAAGAATCTTCCAAATCTCACACCATATGAAAGAGTTATGGCAGTTTCAAATTTTACAATTTTTTCGTGTACTAACCCCTTTGGCTTTGAAGAGGATTTGTGAAATTTTTATAGGCATCGAAAACTAATGATACGTCTACATATTCTCGAAAACATGGTAACCATCGACCAAAAGAGACAAGAATCTTCAAAATCTCACACCATATGAAAGAGTTATGGCAGTTTCAAATTTTACAATTTTTTCGTGTACTAACCCCTTTGGCTTTGAAGAGGATTTGTGAAATTTTTATAGGCATCAAAAACTAATGATACGTCTACATATTCTCCAAAACATGGTAACCATCGTCCAAAAGAGACAAGAATCTTCAAAATCTCACACCATATGAAAGAGTTATGGCAGTTTAAAATTTTGCAATTTTTTCGTGTACTAACCCCTTTGGCTTTGAAGAGGATTTGTGAAATTTTTATAGGCATCGAAAACTAATGATACGTCTACATATTCTCGAAAACATGGTAACCATTGACAAAAACACACAAGAATCTTCAAAATCTCACACCATATGAAAGAGTTATGGCAGTTTCAAATTTTGCAATTTTTTCGTGTACTAACCCCTTTGGCTTTGAAGAGGATTTGTGAAATTTTTATAGGCATCGAAAACTAATGATACGTCTACATATTCTCCAAAACATGGTAAGCATCGACCAAAAGAGACAAGAATCTTCAAAATCTCACACCATATGAAAGAGTTATGGCAGTTTCAAATTTTGCATTTTTTTTCGTGTACGTTACCCTTTGGCTTTGAAGAGGATTTGTAAAATTTTTATAAGCATCGAAAACTAATGATACGTCTACATATTCTCCAAAACATGGTATCCATCGACCAAAAGAGACAAGAATCTTCAAAATCTCACACCATATGAAAGAGTTATGGCAGTTTCAAATTTTACAATTTTTTCGTGTACTAACCCCTTTGGCTTTGAAGAGGATTTGTGAAATTTTTATAGGCATCGAAAACTAATGATACGTCTACATATTCTCCAAAACATGATAACCATCGACCAAAAGAGACAAGAATCTTCAAAATCTCACACCATATGAAAGAGTTATGGTAGTTTCAAATTTTGCAATTTTTTCGTGTACTAACTAACCCCTTTGGCTTTGAAGAGGATTTGTGAAATTTTTATAGGCATCGAAAAACTAATGATACGTCTACATATTCTCCAAAACATGGTAACCGTCGACCAAAAGAGACAAGAATCTTCAAAATCTCACACCATATGAAAGAGTTATGGCAGTTTCAAATTTTACATTTTTTTTCGTGTACGTTACCCTTTGGCTTTGAAGAGGATTTGTGAAATTTTTATAAGCATCGAAAACTAATGATACGTCTACATATTCTCGAAAACATGGTAACCATCGACAAAAACACACAGGAATCTTCAAAATCTCACACCATATGATAGAGTTATGGCAGTTTCAAATTTTACAATTTTTTCGTGTACTAACCCCTTTGGCTTTGAAGAGGATTTGTGAAATTTTTATAGGCATCGAAAACTAATGATACGTCTACATATTCTCGAAAACATGGTAACCATCGACCAAAAGAGACAAGAATCTTCAAAATCTCACACCATATGAAATAGTTATGGCAGTTTCAAATTTTGCAATTTTTTTGTGTACTAACCCCTTTGGCTTTGAAGAGTATTTGTGAAATTTTCATAGGCATCGAAAACTAATGATAAGTCTACATATTCTCGAAAACATGGTGACCATCGACAAAAACACACAAGAATCTTCAAAATCTCACAGCATATGAAAGAGTTATGGCAGTTTCAAATTTTACAATTTTTTCGTGTACTAACCCCTTTGGCTTTGAAGAGGATTTGTGAAATTTTTATAGGCATCGAAAACTAATGATACGCCAACATATTCTCCAAAACATGGTAACCATCGTCCAAAAGAGACAAGAATATTAAAAATCTAACACCATATGAAAGAGTTATGGCAGTTTCAAATTTTGCAATTTTTTCGTGTACTAACCCCTTTGGCTTTGAAGAGGATTTGTGAAATTTTATAGGCATCGAAAACTAATGATACGTCTACATATTCTCGAAAACATGGTAACCATCGACCAAAAGAGACAAGAATCTTCAAAATCTCACACCATATGAAAGAGTTATGGCAGTTTCAAATTTCGCAATTTTTTCGTGTACTAACCCCTTTGGCTTTGAAGAGGATTTGTGAAATTTTTATAGGCATCGAAAACTAATGATACGTCTACATATTCTCGAAAACATGGTAACCATCGACCAAAAGAGACAAGAATCTTCAAAATCTCACACCATATGAAAGAGTTATGGCAGTTTGAAATTTTACAATTTTTTCGTGTACTAACCCCTTTGGCTTTGAAGAGGATTTGTGAAATTTTTATAGGCATCGAAAACTAATGATACGTCAACATATTCTCCAAAACATGGTAACCATCGACAAAAAGAGACAAGAATATTCAAAATCTAACACCATATGAAAGAGTTATGGCAGTTTCAAATTTTGCAATTTTTTCGTGTACTAACCCCTTTGGCTTTGAAGAGGATTTGTGAAATTTTTATAGGCATCGAAAACTAATGATACGTCTACATATTCTCGAAAACATGGTAACCATCGACAAAAACACACAAGAATCTTCAAAATCTCACACCATATGAAAGAGTTATGGCAGTTTCAAATTTTGCAATTTTTTCGTGTACTAACCCCTTTGGCTTTGAAGAGGATTTGTGAAATTTTTATAGGCATCGAAAACTAATGATACGTCTACATATTCTCGAAAACATGGTAACCATCGACAAAAACACACAAGAATCTTCAAAATCTCACACCATATGAAAGAGTTATGGCAGTTTCAAATTTTACAATTTTTTCGTGTACTAACCCCTTTGGCTTTGAAGAGGATTTGTGAAATTTTTATAGGCATCAAAAACTAATGATACGTCTACATATTCTCGAAAACATGGTAACCATCGACCAAAAGAGACAAGAATCTTCAAAATCTCACACCATATGAAAGAGTTATGGCAGTTTCAAATTTTACAATTTTTTCGTGTACTAACCCCTTTGGCTTTGAAGAGGATTTGTGAAATTTTTATAGGCATCAAAAACTAATGATACGTCTACATATTCTCCAAAACATGGTAACCATCGACCAAAAGAGACAAGAATCTTCAAAATCTCACACCATATGAAAGAGTTATGGCAGTTTAAAATTTTTCAATTTTTTCGTGTACTAACCCCTTTGGCTTTGAAGAGGATTTGTGAAATTTTTATAGGCATCGAAAACTAATGATACGTCTACATATTCTCGAAAACATGGTAACCATTGACAAAAACACACAAGAATCTTCAAAATCTCACACCATATGAAAGAGTTATGGCAGTTTCAAATTTTGCAATTTTTTCGTGTACTAACCCCTTTGGCTTTGAAGAGGATTTGTGAAATTTTTATAGGCATCGAAAACTAATGATACGTCTACATATTCTCCAAAACATGGTAAGCATCGACCAAAAGAGACAAGAATCTTCAAAATCTCACACCATATGAAAGAGTTATGGCAGTTTCAAATTTTGCATTTTTTTTCGTGTACGTTACCCTTTGGCTTTGAAAAGGATTTGTAAAATTTTTATAAGCATCGAAAACTAATGATACGTCTACATATTCTCCAAAACATGGTATCCATTGACCAAAAGAGACAAGAATCTTCAAAATCTCACACCATATGAAAGAGTTATGGCAGTTTCAAATTTTACAATTTTTTCGTGTACTAACCCCTTTGGCTTTGAAGAGGATTTGTGAAATTTTTATAGGCATCGAAAACTAATGATACGTCTACATATTCTCCAAAACATGATAACCATCGACCAAAAGAGACAAGAATCTTCAAAATCTCACACCATATGAAATAGTTATGGTAGTTTCAAATTTTGCAATTTTTTCGTGTACTAACCCCTTTGGCTTTGAAGAGGATTTGTGAAATTTTTATAGGCATCGAAAAACTAATGATACGTCTACATATTCTCCAAAACATGGTAACCGTCGACCAAAAGAGACAAGAATCTTCAAAATCTCACACCATATGAAAGAGTTATGGCAGTTTCAAATTTTACATTTTTTTTCGTGTACGTTACCCTTTGGCTTTGAAGAGGATTTGTGAAATTTTTATAAGCATCGATAACTAATGATACGTCTACATATTCTCGAAAACATGGTAACCATCGACAAAAACACACAAGAATCTTCAAAATCTCACACCATATGATAGAGTTATGGCAGTTTCAAATTTTACAATTTTTTCGTGTACTAACCCCTTTGGCTTTGAAGAGGATTTGTGAAATTTTTATAGGCATCGAAAACTAATGATACGTCTACATATTCTCGAAAACATGGTAACCATCGACCAAAAGAGACAAGAATCTTCAAAATCTCACATCATATGAAAGAGTTATGGCAGTTTCAAATTTCGCAATTTTTTCGTTTACTAACCCCTTTGGCTTTGAAGAGGATTTGTGAAATTTTTATAGGCATCGAAAACTAATGATACGTCTACATATTCTCGAAAACATGGTAACCATCGACCAAAAGAGACAAGAATCTTCAAAATCTCACACCATATGAAAGAGTTATGGCAGTTTGAAATTTTACAATTTTTTCGTGTACTAACCCCTTTGGCTTTGAAGAGGATTTGTGAAATTTTTATAGGCATCGAAAACTAATGATACGTCAACATATTCTCCAAAACATGGTAACCATCGACAAAAAGAGACAAGAATATTCAAAATCTAACACCATATGAAAGAGTTATGGCAGTTTCAAATTTTGCAATTTTTTCGTGTACTAACCCCTTTGGCTTTGAAGAGGATTTGTGAAATTTTTATAGGCATCGAAAACTAATGATACGTCTACATATTCTCGAAAACATGGTAACCATCGACAAAAACACACAAGAATCTTCAAAATCTCACACCATATGAAAGAGTTATGGCAGTTTCAAATTTTGCAATTTTTTCGTGTACTAACCCCTTTGGCTTTGAAGAGGATTTGTGAAATTTTTATAGGCATCGAAAACTAATGATACGTCTACATATTCTCGAAAACATGGTAACCATCGACAAAAACACACAAGAATCTTCAAAATCTCACACCATATGAAAGAGTTATGGCAGTTTCAAATTTTACAATTTTTTCGTGTACTAACCCCTTTGGCTTTGAAGAGGATTTGTGAAATTTTTATAGGCATCGAAAACTAATGATACGTCTACATATTCTCGAAAACATGGTAACCATCGACCAAAAGAGACAAGAATCTTCAAAATCTCACACCATATGAAAGAGTTATGGCAGTTTCAAATTTTACAATTTTTTTGTGTACTAACCCCTTTGGCTTTGAAGAGGATTTGTGAAATTTTTATAGGCATCAAAAACTAATGATACGTCTACATATTCTCCAAAACATGGTAACCATCGACCAAAAGAGACAAGAATCTTCAAAATCTCACACCATATGAAAGATTTATGGCAGTTTAAAATTTTGCAATTTTTTCGTGTACTAACCCCTTTGGCTTTGAAGAGGATTTGTGAAATTTTTATAGGCATCGAAAACTAATGATACGTCTACATATTCTCGAAAACATGGTAACCATTGACAAAAACACACAAGAATCTTCAAAATCTCACACCATATGAAAGAGTTATGGCAGTTTCAAATTTTGCAATTTTTTCGTGTACTAACCCCTTTGGCTTTGAAGAGGATTTGTGAAATTTTTATAGGCATCGAAAACTAATGATACGTCTACATATTCTCCAACACATGGTAAGCATCGACCAAAAGAGACAAGAATCTTCAAAATCTCACACCATATGAAAGAGTTATGGCAGTTTCAAATTTTGCATTTTTTTTCGTGTACGTTACCCTTTGGCTTTGAAGAGGATTTGTAAAATTTTTATAAGCATCGAAAACTAATGATACGTCTACATATTCTCCAAAACATGGTATCCATCGACCAAAAGAGACAAGAATCTTCAAAATCTCACACCATATGAAAGAGTTATGGCAGTTTCAAATTTTACAATTTTTTCGTGTACTAACCCCTTTGGCTTTGAAGAGGATTTGTGAAATTTTTATAGGCATCGAAAACTAATGATACGTCTACATATTCTCCAAAACATGATAACCATCGACCAAAAGAGACAAGAATCTTCAAAATCTCACACCATATGAAAGAGTTATGGTAGTTTCAAATTTTGCAATTTTTTCGTGTACTAACCCCTTTGGCTTTGAAGAGGATTTGTGAAATTTTTATAGGCATCGAAAAACTAATGATACGTCTACATATTCTCCAAAACATGGTAACCGTCGACCAAAAGAGACAAGAATCTTCAAAATCTCACACCATATGAAAGAGTTATGGCAGTTTCAAATTTTACATTTTTTTTCGTGTACGTTACCCTTTGGCTTTGAAGAGGATTTGTGAAATTTTTATAAGCATCGAAAACTAATGATACGTCTACATATTCTCGAAAACATGGTAACCATCGACAAAAACACACAGGAATCTTCAAAATCTCACACCATATGATAGAGTTATGGCAGTTTCAAATTTTACAATTTTTTCGTGTACTAACCCCTTTGGCTTTGAAGAGGATTTGTGAAATTTTTATAGGCATCGAAAACTAATGATACGTCTACATATTCTCGAAAACATGGTAACCATCGACCAAAAGAGACAAGAATCTTCAAAATCTCACACCATATGAAATAGTTATGGCAGTTTCAAATTTTGCAATTTTTTTGTGTACTAACCCCTTTGGCTTTGAAGAGTATTTGTGAAATTTTCATAGGCATCGAAAACTAATGATAAGTCTACATATTCTCGAAAACATGGTGACCATCGACAAAAACACACAAGAATCTTCAAAATCTCACAGCATATGAAAGAGTTATGGCAGTTTCAAATTTTACAATTTTTTCGTGTACTAACCCCTTTGGCTTTGAAGAGGATTTGTGAAATTTTTATAGGCATCGAAAACTAATGATACGTCAACATATTCTCCAAAACATGGTAACCATCGTCCAAAAGAGACAAGAATATTAAAAATCTAACACCATATGAAAGAGTTATGGCAGTTTCAAATTTTGCAATTTTTTCGTGTACTAACCCCTTTGGCTTTGAAGAGGATTTGTGAAATTTTATAGGCATCGAAAACTAATGATACGTCTACATATTCTCGAAAACATGGTAACCATCGACCAAAAGAGACAAGAATCTTCAAAATCTCACACCATATGAAAGAGTTATGGCAGTTTCAAATTTCGCAATTTTTTCGTGTACTAACCCCTTTGGCTTTGAAGAGGATTTGTGAAATTTTTATAGGCATCGAAAACTAATGATACGTCTACATATTCTCGAAAACATGGTAACCATCGACCAAAAGAGACAAGAATCTTCAAAATCTCACACCATATGAAAGAGTTATGGCAGTTTGAAATTTTACAATTTTTTCGTGTACTAACCCCTTTGGCTTTGAAGAGGATTTGTGAAATTTTTATAGGCATCGAAAACTAATGATACGTCAACATATTCTCCAAAACATGGTAACCATCGACAAAAAGAGACAAGAATATTCAAAATCTAACACCATATGAAAGAGTTATGGCAGTTTCAAATTTTGCAATTTTTTCGTGTACTAACCCCTTTGGCTTTGAAGAGGATTTGTGAAATTTTTATAGGCATCGAAAACTAATGATACGTCTACATATTCTCGAAAACATGGTAACCATCGACAAAAACACACAAGAATCTTCAAAATCTCACACCATATGAAAGAGTTATGGCAGTTTCAAATTTTGCAATTTTTTCGTGTACTAACCCCTTTGGCTTTGAAGAGGATTTGTGAAATTTTTATAGGCATCGAAAACTAATGATACGTCTACATATTCTCGAAAACATGGTAACCATCGACAAAAACACACAAGAATCTTCAAAATCTCACACCATATGAAAGAGTTATGGCAGTTTCAAATTTTACAATTTTTTCGTGTACTAACCCCTTTGGCTTTGAAGAGGATTTGTGAAATTTTTATAGGCATCAAAAACTAATGATACGTCTACATATTCTCGAAAACATGGTAACCATCGACCAAAAGAGACAAGAATCTTCAAAATCTCACACCATATGAAAGAGTTATGGCAGTTTGAAATTTTACAATTTTTTCGTGTACTAACCCCTTTGGCTTTGAAGAGGATTTGTGAAATTTTTATAGGCATCGAAAACTAATGATACGTCAACATATTCTCCAAAACATGGTAACCATCGACAAAAAGAGACAAGAATATTCAAAATCTAACACCATATGAAAGAGTTATGGCAGTTTCAAATTTTGCAATTTTTTCGTTTACTAACCCCTTTGGCTTTGAAGAGGATTTGTGAAATTTTTATAGGCATCAAAAACTAATGATACGTCTACATATTCTCCAAAACATGGTAACCATCGACCAAAAGAGACAAGAATCTTCAAAATCTCACACCATATGAAAGAGTTATGGCAGTTTAAAATTTTTCAATTTTTTCGTGTACTAACCCCTTTGGCTTTGAAGAGGATTTGTGAAATTTTTATAGGCATCGAAAACTAATGATACGTCTACATATTCTCGAAAACATGGTAACCATTGACAAAAACACACAAGAATCTTCAAAATCTCACACCATATGAAAGAGTTATGGCAGTTTCAAATTTTGCAATTTTTTCGTGTACTAACCCCTTTGGCTTTGAAGAGGATTTGTGAAATTTTTATAGGCATCGAAAACTAATGATACGTCTACATATTCTCCAAAACATGGTAAGCATCGACCAAAAGAGACAAGAATCTTCAAAATCTCACACCATATGAAAGAGTTATGGCAGTTTCAAATTTTGCATTTTTTTTCGTGTACGTTACCCTTTGGCTTTGAAGAGGATTTGTGAAATTTTTATAAGCATCGAAAACTAATGATACGTCTACATATTCTCGAAAACATGGTAACCATCGACAAAAACACACAAGAATCTTCAAAATCTCACACCATATGATAGAGTTATGGCAGTTTCAAATTTTACAATTTTTTCGTGTACTAACCCCTTTGGCTTTGAAGAGGATTTGTGAAATTTTTATAGGCATCGAAAACTAATGATACGTCTACATATTCTCGAAAACATGGTAACCATCGACCAAAAGAGACAAGAATCTTCAAAATCTCACATCATATGAAAGAGTTATGGCAGTTTCAAATTTCGCAATTTTTTCGTGTACTAACCCCTTTGGCTTTGAAGAGGATTTGTGAAATTTTTATAGGCATCGAAAACTAATGATACGTCTACATATTCTCGAAAACATGGTAACCATCGACCAAAAGAGACAAGAATCTTCAAAATCTCACACCATATGAAAGAGTTATGGCAGTTTGAAATTTTACAATTTTTTCGTGTACTAACCCCTTTGGCTTTGAAGAGGATTTGTGAAATTTTTATAGGCATCGAAAACTAATGATACGTCAACATATTCTCCAAAACATGGTAACCATCGACAAAAAGAGACAAGAATATTCAAAATCTAACACCATATGAAAGAGTTATGGCAGTTTCAAATTTTGCAATTTTTTCGTGTACTAACCCCTTTGGCTTTGAAGAGGATTTGTGAAATTTTTATAGGCATCGAAAACTAATGATACGTCTACATATTCTCGAAAACATGGTAACCATCGACAAAAACACACAAGAATCTTCAAAATCTCACACCATATGAAAGAGTTATGGCAGTTTCAAATTTTGCAATTTTTTCGTGTACTAACCCCTTTGGCTTTGAAGAGGATTTGTGAAATTTTTATAGGCATCGAAAACTAATGATACGTCTACATATTCTCGAAAACATGGTAACCATCGACAAAAACACACAAGAATCTTCAAAATCTCACACCATATGAAAGAGTTATGGCAGTTTCAAATTTTACAATTTTTTCGTGTACTAACCCCTTTGGCTTTGAAGAGGATTTGTGAAATTTTTATAGGCATCGAAAACTAATGATACGTCTACATATTCTCGAAAACATGGTAACCATCGACCAAAAGAGACAAGAATCTTCAAAATCTCACACCATATGAAAGAGTTATGGCAGTTTCAAATTTTACAATTTTTTCGTGTACTAACCCCTTTGGCTTTGAAGAGGATTTGTGAAATTTTTATAGGCATCAAAAACTAATGATACGTCTACATATTCTCCAAAACATGGTAACCATCGACCAAAAGAGACAAGAATCTTCAAAATCTCACACCATATGAAAGAGTTATGGCAGTTTAAAATTTTGCAATTTTTTCGTGTACTAACCCCTTTGGCTTTGAAGAGGATTTGTGAAATTTTTATAGGCATCGAAAACTAATGATACGTCTACATATTCTCGAAAACATGGTAACCATTGACAAAAACACACAAGAATCTTCAAAATCTCACACCATATGAAAGAGTTATGGCAGTTTCAAATTTTGCAATTTTTTCGTGTACTAACCCCTTTGGCTTTGAAGAGGATTTGTGAAATTTTTATAGGCATCGAAAACTAATGATACGTCTACATATTCTCCAACACATGGTAAACATCGACCAAAAGAGACAAGAATCTTCAAAATCTCACACCATATGAAAGAGTTATGGCAGTTTCAAATTTTGCATTTTTTTTCGTGTACGTTACCCTTTGGCTTTGAAGAGGATTTGTAAAATTTTTATAAGCATCGAAAACTAATGATACGTCTACATATTCTCCAAAACATGGTATCCATCGACCAAAAGAGACAAGAATCTTCAAAATCTCACACCATATGAAAGAGTTATGGCAGTTTCAAATTTTACAATTTTTTCGTGTACTAACCCCTTTGGCTTTGAAGAGGATTTGTGAAATTTTTATAGGCATCGAAAACTAATGATACGTCTACATATTCTCGAAAACATGGTAACCATCGACAAAAACACACAAGAATCTTCAAAATCTCACACCATATGAAAGAGTTATGGCAGTTTCAAATTTTGCAATTTTTTCGTGTACTAACCCCTTTGGCTTTGAAGAGGATTTGTGAAATTTTTATAGGCATCGAAAACTAATGATACGTCTACATATTCTCGAAAACATGGTAACCATCGACAAAAACACACAAGAATCTTCAAAATCTCACACCATATGAAAGAGTTATGGCAGTTTCAAATTTTACAATTTTTTCGTGTACTAACCCCTTTGGCTTTGAAGAGGATTTGTGAAATTTTTATAGGCATCAAAAACTAATGATACGTCTACATATTCTCGAAAACATGGTAACCATCGACCAAAAGAGACAAGAATCTTCAAAATCTCACACCATATGAAAGAGTTATGGCAGTTTGAAATTTTACAATTTTTTCGTGTACTAACCCCTTTGGCTTTGAAGAGGATTTGTGAAATTTTTATAGGCATCGAAAACTAATGATACGTCAACATATTCTCCAAAACATGGTAACCATCGACAAAAAGAGACAAGAATATTCAAAATCTAACACCATATGAAAGAGTTATGGCAGTTTCAAATTTTGCAATTTTTTCGTTTACTAACCCCTTTGGCTTTGAAGAGGATTTGTGAAATTTTTATAGGCATCAAAAACTAATGATACGTCTACATATTCTCCAAAACATGGTAACCATCGACCAAAAGAGACAAGAATCTTCAAAATCTCACACCATATGAAAGAGTTATGGCAGTTTAAAATTTTTCAATTTTTTCGTGTACTAACCCCTTTGGCTTTGAAGAGGATTTGTGAAATTTTTATAGGCATCGAAAACTAATGATACGTCTACATATTCTCGAAAACATGGTAACCATTGACAAAAACACACAAGAATCTTCAAAATCTCACACCATATGAAAGAGTTATGGCAGTTTCAAATTTTGCAATTTTTTCGTGTACTAACCCCTTTGGCTTTGAAGAGGATTTGTGAAATTTTTATAGGCATCGAAAACTAATGATACGTCTACATATTCTCCAAAACATGGTAAGCATCGACCAAAAGAGACAAGAATCTTCAAAATCTCACACCATATGAAAGAGTTATGGCAGTTTCAAATTTTGCATTTTTTTTCGTGTACGTTACCCTTTGGCTTTGAAGAGGATTTGTGAAATTTTTATAAGCATCGAAAACTAATGATACGTCTACATATTCTCGAAAACATGGTAACCATCGACAAAAACACACAAGAATCTTCAAAATCTCACACCATATGATAGAGTTATGGCAGTTTCAAATTTTACAATTTTTTCGTGTACTAACCCCTTTGGCTTTGAAGAGGATTTGTGAAATTTTTATAGGCATCGAAAACTAATGATACGTCTACATATTCTCGAAAACATGGTAACCATCGACCAAAAGAGACAAGAATCTTCAAAATCTCACATCATATGAAAGAGTTATGGGCGTTTCAAATTTCGCAATTTTTTCGTGTACTAACCCCTTTGGCTTTGAAGAGGATTTGTGAAATTTTTATAGGCATCGAAAACTAATGATACGTCTACATATTCTCGAAAACATGGTAACCATCGACCAAAAGAGACAAGAATCTTCAAAATCTCACACCATATGAAAGAGTTATGGCAGTTTGAAATTTTACAATTTTTTCGTGTACTAACCCCTTTGGCTTTGAAGAGGATTTGTGAAATTTTTATAGGCATCGAAAACTAATGATACGTCAACATATTCTCCAAAACATGGTAACCATCGACAAAAAGAGACAAGAATATTCAAAATCTAACACCATATGAAAGAGTTATGGCAGTTTCAAATTTTGCAATTTTTTCGTGTACTAACCCCTTTGGCTTTGAAGAGGATTTGTGAAATTTTTATAGGCATCGAAAACTAATGATACGTCTACATATTCTCGAAAACATGGTAACCATCGACAAAAACACACAAGAATCTTCAAAATCTCACACCATATGAAAGAGTTATGGCAGTTTCAAATTTTGCAATTTTTTCGTGTACTAACCCCTTTGGCTTTGAAGAGGATTTGTGAAATTTTTATAGGCATCGAAAACTAATGATACGTCTACATATTCTCGAAAACATGGTAACCATCGACAAAAACACACAAGAATCTTCAAAATCTCACACCATATGAAAGAGTTATGGCAGTTTCAAATTTTACAATTTTTTCGTGTACTAACCCCTTTGGCTTTGAAGAGGATTTGTGAAATTTTTATAGGCATCGAAAACTAATGATACGTCTACATATTCTCGAAAACATGGTAACCATCGACCAAAAGAGACAAGAATCTTCAAAATCTCACACCATATGAAAGAGTTATGGCAGTTTCAAATTTTACAATTTTTTCGTGTACTAACCCCTTTGGCTTTGAAGAGGATTTGTGAAATTTTTATAGGCATCAAAAACTAATGATACGTCTACATATTCTCCAAAACATGGTAACCATCGACCAAAAGAGACAAGAATCTTCAAAATCTCACACCATATGAAAGAGTTATGGCAGTTTAAAATTTTGCAATTTTTTCGTGTACTAACCCCTTTGGCTTTGAAGAGGATTTGTGAAATTTTTATAGGCATCGAAAACTAATGATACGTCTACATATTCTCGAAAACATGGTAACCATTGACAAAAACACACAAGAATCTTCAAAATCTCACACCATATGAAAGAGTTATGGCAGTTTCAAATTTTGCAATTTTTTCGTGTACTAACCCCTTTGGCTTTGAAGAGGATTTGTGAAATTTTTATAGGCATCGAAAACTAATGATACGTCTACATATTCTCCAACACATGGTAAACATCGACCAAAAGAGACAAGAATCTTCAAAATCTCACACCATATGAAAGAGTTATGGCAGTTTCAAATTTTGCATTTTTTTTCGTGTACGTTACCCTTTGGCTTTGAAGAGGATTTGTAAAATTTTTATAAGCATCGAAAACTAATGATACGTCTACATATTCTCCAAAACATGGTATCCATCGACCAAAAGAGACAAGAATCTTCAAAATCTCACACCATATGAAAGAGTTATGGCAGTTTCAAATTTTACAATTTTTTCGTGTACTAACCCCTTTGGCTTTGAAGAGGATTTGTGAAATTTTTATAGGCATCGAAAACTAATGATACGTCTACATATTCTCCAAAACATGATAACCATCGACCAAAAGAGACAAGAATCTTCAAAATCTCACACCATATGAAATAGTTATGGTAGTTTCAAATTTTGCAATTTTTTCGTGTACTAACCCCTTTGGCTTTGAAAAGGATTTGTGAAATTTTTATAGGCATCGAAAAACTAATGATACGTCTACATATTCTCCAAAACATGGTAACCGTCGACCAAAAGAGACAAGAATCTTCAAAATCTCACACCATATGAAAGAGTTATGGCAGTTTCAAATTTTACATTTTTTTTCGTGTACGTTACCCTTTGGCTTTGAAGAGGATTTGTGAAATTTTTATAAGCATCGAAAACTAATGATACGTCTACATATTCTCGAAAACATGGTAACCATCGACAAAAACACACAAGAATCTTCAAAATCTCACACCATATGATAGAGTTATGGCAGTTTCAAATTTTACAATTTTTTCGTGTACTAACCCCGTTGGCTTTGAACAGGATTTGTGAAATTTTTATAGGCATCGAAAACTAATGATACGTCTACATATTCTCGAAAACATGGTAACCATCGACCAAAAGAGACAAGAATCTTCAAAATCTCACACCATATGAAATAGTTATGGCAGTTTCAAATTTTGCAATTTTTTCGTGTACTAACCCCTTTGGCTTTGAAGAGTATTTGTGAAATTTTCATAGGCATCGAAAACTAATGATAAGTCTACATATTCTCGAAAACATGGTGACCATCGACAAAAACACCCAAGAATCTTCAAAATCTCACACCATATGAAAGAGTTACGGCAGTTTCAAATTTTACAATTTTTTCGTGTACTAACCCCTTTGGCTTTGAAGAGGATTTGTGAAATTTTTATAGGCATCGAAAACTAATGATACGTCAACATATTCTCCAAAACATGGTAACCATCGACCAAAAGAGATAAGAATATTAAAAATCTAACACCATATGAAAGAGTTATGGCAGTTTCAAATTTTGCAATTTTTTCGTGTACTAACCCCTTTGGCTTTGAAGAGGATTTGTGAAATTTTATAGGCATCGAAAATTAATGATACGTCTATATATTCTCGAAAACATGGTAACCATCGACCAAAAGAGACAAGAATCTTCAAAATCTCACACCATATGAAAGAGTTATGGCAGTTTCAAATTTTGCAATTTTTTCGTGTACTAACCCTTTTGGCTTTGAAGAGGATTTGTGAAATTTTTATAGGCATCGAAAACTAATGATACGTCTACATATTCTCGAAAACATGGTAACCATCGACCAAAAGAGACAAGAATCTTCAAAATCTCACACCATATGAAAGAGTTATGGCAGTTTCAAATTTTACAATTTTTTCGTGTACTAACCCCTTTGGCTTTGAAGAGGATTTGTGAAATTTTTATAGGCATCGAAAACTAATGATACGTCAACATATTCTCCAAAACATGGTAACCATCGACAAAAAGAGACAAGAATATTCAAAATCTAACACCATATGAAAGAGTTATGGCAGTTTCAAATTTTGCAATTTTTTCGTGTACTAACCCCTTTGGCTTTGAAGAGGATTTGTGAAATTTTTATAGGCATCGAAAACTAATGATACGTCTACATATTCTCGAAAACATGGTAACCATCGACAAAAACACACAAGAATCTTCAAAATCTCACACCATATGAAAGAGTTATGGCAGTTTCAAATTTTGCAATTTTTTCGTGTACTAACCCCTTTGGCTTTGAAGAGGATTTGTGAAATTTTTATAGGCATCGAAAACTAATGATACGTCTACATATTCTCCAAAACATGGTATCCATCGACCAAAAGAGACAAGAATCTTCAAAATCTCACACCATATGAAAGAGTTATGGCAGTTTCAAATTTTGCATTTTTTTTCGTGTACGTTACCCTTTGGCTTTGAAGAGGATTTGTAAAATTTTTATAAGCATCAAA
This sequence comes from Urtica dioica subsp. dioica, assembly GCF_054948205.1. Classification (NCBI taxonomy): domain Eukaryota; kingdom Viridiplantae; phylum Streptophyta; class Magnoliopsida; order Rosales; family Urticaceae; genus Urtica; species Urtica dioica. Next base: position 23,288,776 of record NC_142767.1, read on the forward strand.
AACTAATGATACGTCTACATATTCTCCAAAACATGGTAACCATCGACCAAAAGAGACAAGAATCTTCAAAATCTCACACCATATGAAAGAGTTATGGCAGTTTAAAATTTTGCAATTTTTTCGTGTACTAACCCCTTTGGCTTTGAAGAGGATTTGTGAAATTTTTATAGGCATCGAAAACTAATGATACGTCTACATATTCTCGAAAACATGGTAACCATTGACAAAAACACACAAGAATCTTCAAAATCTCACACCATATGAAAGAGTTATGGAAGTTTCAAATTTTGCAATTTTTTCGTGTACTAACCCCTTTGGCTTTGAAGAGGATTTGTGAAATTTTTATAGGCATCGAAAACTAATGATACGTCTACATATTCTCCAACACATGGTAAGCATCGACCAAAAGAGACAAGAATCTTCAAAATCTCACACCATATGAAAGAGTTATGGCAGTTTCAAATTTTGCATTTTTTTTCGTGTACGTTACCCTTTGGCTTTGAAGAGGATTTGTAAAATTTTTATAAGCATCGAAAACTAATGATACGTCTACATATTCTCCAAAACATGGTATCCATCGACCAAAAGAGACAAGAATCTTCAAAATCTCACACCATATGAAAGAGTTATGGCAGTTTCAAATTTTACAATTTTTTCGTGTACTAACCCCTTTGGCTTTGAAGAGGATTTGTGAAATTTTTATAGGCATCGAAAACTAATGATACGTCTACATATTCTCCAAAACATGATAACCATCGACCAAAAGAGACAAGAATCTTCAAAATCTCACACCATATGAAATAGTTATGGTAGTTTCAAATTTTGCAATTTTTTCGTGTACTAACCCCTTTGGCTTTGAAAAGGATTTGTGAAATTTTTATAGGCATCGAAAAACTAATGATACGTCTACATATTCTCCAAAACATGGTAACCGTCGACCAAAAGAGACAAGAATCTTCAAAATCTCACACCATATGAAAGAGTTATGGCAGTTTCAAATTTTACATTTTTTTTCGTGTACGTTACCCTTTGGCTTTGAAGAGGATTTGTGAAATTTTTATAAGCATCGAAAACTAATGATACGTCTACATATTCTCGAAAACATGGTAACCATCGACAAAAACACACAAGAATCTTCAAAATCTCACACCATATGATAGAGTTATGGCAGTTTCAAATTTTACAATTTTTTCGTGTACTAACCCCGTTGGCTTTGAACAGGATTTGTGAAATTTTTATAGGCATCGAAAACTAATGATACGTCTACATATTCTCGAAAACATGGTAACCATCGACCAAAAGAGACAAGAATCTTCAAAATCTCACACCATATGAAATAGTTATGGCAGTTTCAAATTTTGCAATTTTTTCGTGTACTAACCCCTTTGGCTTTGAAGAGTATTTGTGAAATTTTCATAGGCATCGAAAACTAATGATAAGTCTACATATTCTCGAAAACATGGTGACCATCGACAAAAACACCCAAGAATCTTCAAAATCTCACACCATATGAAAGAGTTACGGCAGTTTCAAATTTTACAATTTTTTCGTGTACTAACCCCTTTGGCTTTGAAGAGGATTTGTGAAATTTTTATAGGCATCGAAAACTAATGATACGTCAACATATTCTCCAAAACATGGTAACCATCGACCAAAAGAGATAAGAATATTAAAAATCTAACACCATATGAAAGAGTTATGGCAGTTTCAAATTTTGCAATTTTTTCGTGTACTAACCCCTTTGGCTTTGAAGAGGATTTGTGAAATTTTATAGGCATCGAAAATTAATGATACGTCTATATATTCTCGAAAACATGGTAACCATCGACCAAAAGAGACAAGAATCTTCAAAATCTCACACCATATGAAAGAGTTATGGCAGTTTCAAATTTTGCAATTTTTTCGTGTACTAACCCTTTTGGCTTTGAAGAGGATTTGTGAAATTTTTATAGGCATCGAAAACTAATGATACGTCTACATATTCTCGAAAACATGGTAACCATCGACCAAAAGAGACAAGAATCTTCAAAATCTCACACCATATGAAAGAGTTATGGCAGTTTCAAATTTTACAATTTTTTCGTGTACTAACCCCTTTGGCTTTGAAGAGGATTTGTGAAATTTTTATAGGCATCGAAAACTAATGATACGTCAACATATTCTCCAAAACATGGTAACCATCGACAAAAAGAGACAAGAATATTCAAAATCTAACACCATATGAAAGAGTTATGGCAGTTTCAAATTTTGCAATTTTTTCGTGTACTAACCCCTTTGGCTTTGAAGAGGATTTGTGAAATTTTTATAGGCATCGAAAACTAATGATACGTCTACATATTCTCGAAAACATGGTAACCATCGACAAAAACACACAAGAATCTTCAAAATCTCACACCATATGAAAGAGTTATGGCAGTTTCAAATTTTGCAATTTTTTCGTGTACTAACCCCTTTGGCTTTGAAGAGGATTTGTGAAATTTTTATAGGCATCGAAAACTAATGATACGTCTACATATTCTCCAAAACATGGTATCCATCGACCAAAAGAGACAAGAATCTTCAAAATCTCACACCATATGAAAGAGTTATGGCAGTTTCAAATTTTGCATTTTTTTTCGTGTACGTTACCCTTTGGCTTTGAAGAGGATTTGTAAAATTTTTATAAGCATCAAAAACTAATGATACGTCTACATATTCTCCAAAACATGGTAACCATCGACCAAAAGAGACAAGAATCTTCAAAATCTCACACCATATGAAAGAGTTATGGCAGTTTAAAATTTTGCAATTTTTTCGTGTACTAAACCCTTTGGCTTTGAAGAGGATTTGTGAAATTTTTATAGGCATCGAAAACTAATGATACGTCTACATATTCTCGAAAACATGGTAACCATTGACAAAAACACACAAGAATCTTCAAAATCTCACACCATATGAAAGAGTTATGGAAGTTTCAAATTTTGCAATTTTTTCGTGTACTAACCCCTTTGGCTTTGAAGAGGATTTGTGAAATTTTTATAGGCATCGAAAACTAATGATACGTCTACATATTCTCCAACACATGGTAAGCATCGACCAAAAGAGACAAGAATCTTCAAAATCTCACACCATATGAAAGAGTTATGGCAGTTTCAAATTTTGCATTTTTTTTCGTGTACGTTACCCTTTGGCTTTGAAGAGGATTTGTAAAATTTTTATAAGCATCGAAAACTAATGATACGTCTACATATTCTCCAAAACATGGTATCCATCGACCAAAAGAGACAAGAATCTTCAAAATCTCACACCATATGAAAGAGTTATGGCAGTTTCAAATTTTACAATTTTTTCGTGTACTAACCCCTTTGGCTTTGAAGAGGATTTGTGAAATTTTTATAGGCATCGAAAACTAATGATACGTCTACATATTCTCCAAAACATGATAACCATCGACCAAAAGAGACAAGAATCTTCAAAATCTCACACCATATGAAATAGTTATGGTAGTTTCAAATTTTGCAATTTTTTCGTGTACTAACCCCTTTGGCTTTGAAAAGGATTTGTGAAATTTTTATAGGCATCGAAAAACTAATGATACGTCTACATATTCTCCAAAACATGGTAACCGTCGACCAAAAGAGACAAGAATCTTCAAAATCTCACACCATATGAAAGAGTTATGGCAGTTTCAAATTTTACATTTTTTTTCGTGTACGTTACCCTTTGGCTTTGAAGAGGATTTGTGAAATTTTTATAAGCATCGAAAACTAATGATACGTCTACATATTCTCGAAAACATGGTAACCATCGACAAAAACACACAAGAATCTTCAAAATCTCACACCATATGATAGAGTTATGGCAGTTTCAAATTTTACAATTTTTTCGTGTACTAACCCCGTTGGCTTTGAACAGGATTTGTGAAATTTTTATAGGCATCGAAAACTAATGATACGTCTACATATTCTCGAAAACATGGTAACCATCGACCAAAAGAGACAAGAATCTTCAAAATCTCACACCATATGAAATAGTTATGGCAGTTTCAAATTTTGCAATTTTTTCGTGTACTAACCCCTTTGGCTTTGAAGAGTATTTGTGAAATTTTCATAGGCATCGAAAACTAATGATAAGTCTACATATTCTCGAAAACATGGTGACCATCGACAAAAACACCCAAGAATCTTCAAAATCTCACACCATATGAAAGAGTTACGGCAGTTTCAAATTTTACAATTTTTTCGTGTACTAACCCCTTTGGCTTTGAAGAGGATTTGTGAAATTTTTATAGGCATCGAAAACTAATGATACGTCAACATATTCTCCAAAACATGGTAACCATCGACCAAAAGAGATAAGAATATTAAAAATCTAACACCATATGAAAGAGTTATGGCAGTTTCAAATTTTGCAATTTTTTCGTGTACTAACCCCTTTGGCTTTGAAGAGGATTTGTGAAATTTTATAGGCATCGAAAACTAATGATACGTCTATATATTCTCGAAAACATGGTAACCATCGACCAAAAGAGACAAGAATCTTCAAAATCTCACACCATATGAAAGAGTTATGGCAGTTTCAAATTTTGCAATTTTTTCGTGTACTAACCCCTTTGGCTTTGAAGAGGATTTGTGAAATTTTTATAGGCATCGAAAACTAATGATACGTCTACATATTCTCGAAAACATGGTAACCATCGACCAAAAGAGACAAGAATCTTCAAAATCTCACACCATATGAAAGAGTTATGGCAGTTTCAAATTTTACAATTTTTTCGTGTACTAACCCCTTTGGCTTTGAAGAGGATTTGTGAAATTTTTATAGGCATCGAAAACTAATGATACGTCAACATATTCTCCAAAACATGGTAACCATCGACAAAAAGAGACAAGAATATTCAAAATCTAACACCATATGAAAGAGTTATGGCAGTTTCAAATTTTGCAATTTTTTCGTGTACTAACCCCTTTGGCTTTGAAGAGGATTTGTGAAATTTTTATAGGCATCGAAAACTAATGATACGTCTACATATTCTCGAAAACATGGTAACCATCGACAAAAACACACAAGAATCTTCAAAATCTCACACCATATGAAAGAGTTATGGCAGTTTCAAATTTTGCAATTTTTTCGTGTACTAACCCCTTTGGCTTTGAAGAGGATTTGTGAAATTTTTATAGGCATCGAAAACTAATGATACGTCTACATATTCTCCAAAACATGGTATCCATCGACCAAAAGAGACAAGAATCTTCAAAATCTCACACCATATGAAAGAGTTATGGCAGTTTCAAATTTTCCAATTTTTTCGTGTACTAACCCCTTTGGCTTTGAAGAGGATTTGTGAAATTTTTATAGGCATCGAAAACTAATGATACGTCTACATATTCTCCAAAACATGGTAACCATCGACCAAAAGAGACAAGAATCTTCAAAATCTCACACCATATGAAAGAGTTATGGCAGTTTCAAATTTTGCAATTTTTTCGTGTACTAACCCCTTTGGCTTTGAAGCGGATTTGTGAAATTTTTATAGGCATCGAAAAACTAATGATACGTCTACATATTCTCCAAAACATGGTAACCATCGACCAAAAGAGACAAGAATCTTCAAAATCTCACACCATATGAAAGAGTTATGGCAGTTTCAAATTTTGCAATTTTTTCGTGTACTAACCCCTTTGGCTTTGAAGAGGATTTTTTAAATTTTTATAGGCATCGAAAACTAATGATACGTCTACATATTCTCAAAAACATGGTAACCGTCGACCAAAAGAGACAAGAGTCTTCAAAATCTCACACCATATGAAAGAGTTATGGTAGTTTCAAATTTTGCAATTTTTTCGTGTACTAACCCCTTTGGCTTTGAAGAGGATTTGTGAAATTTTTATAGGCATCGAAAAACTAATGATACGTCAACATATTCTCCAAAACATGGTAACCGTCGACCAAAAGAGACAAGAATCTTCAAAATCTCACACCATATGAAAGAGTTATGGCAGTTTCAAATTTTGCTATTTTTTCGTGTACTAACCCCTTTGGCTTTGAAGAGGATTTGTGAAATTTTTATAGGCATCGAAAACTAATGATACGTCTACATATTCTCCAAAACATGGTAACCATCGACAAAAAGAGACAAGAATGTTCAAAATCTCACACCATATGAAAGAGTTATGGAAGTTTCAAATTTTGCATTTTTTTTTCGTGTACTAACCCCTTTGGTCTTGAAGAGGATTTGTGAAATTTTTATAAGCATCGAAAACTAATGATACGTTTACATATTCTCCAAAACATAGTAACCATCGACCAAAAGAGACAAGAATCTTCAAAATCTCACACCATATGAAAGAGTTATGGCAGTTTCAAATTTTGCAATTTTTTCGTGTACTAACCCCTTTTGCTTTGAAGAGGATTTGTGAAATTTTTTTAGGCATCAAAAACTAATGATACATCTACATATTCTCGAAAACATGGTAACCATCGACAAAAACACACAAGAATCTTCAAAATCTCACACCATATGAAAGAGTTATGGCAGTTTCATATTTTACAATTTTTTCGTGTACTAACCCCTTTGGCTTTGAAGAGGATTTGTGAAATTTTTATAGGCATCAAAAACTAATGATACGTCTACATATTCTCCAAAACATGGTAACCATCGACAAAAACAGACAAGAATCTTCAAAATCTCACACCATATGAAAGAGTTATGGCAGTTTCAAATTATGCAATTTTTTCGTGTACTAACCCCTTTGGCTTTGAAGAGGATTTGTGAAATTTTTATATGCATCGAGAACTAATGATACGTCTACAAATTCTCCAAAACATGGTAACCATCGACAAAAACAGACAAGAATCTTCAAAATCTCACACCATATGAAAGAGTTATGGCAGTTTCAAATTTTGCAATTTTTTCGTGTACTAACCCCTTTGGCTTTGAAGAGGATTTGTGAAATTTTTATAGGCATCGAAAAACTAATGATACGTCTACATATTCTCCAAAACATGGTAACCGTCAACCAAAAGAGACAAGAATATTCAAAATCTCACACCATATAAAAGAGTTATGGCAGTTTCAAATTTTGCAATTTTTTCGTGTACTAACCCCTTTGGCTTTGAAGAGGATTTGTGAAATTTTTATAGGCATCGAAAACTAATGATACGTCTACATATTCTCCAAAACATGGTAACCATTGACCAAAAGAGACAAGAATCTTCAAAATCTTACACCATATAAAAGAGTTATGGCAGGTTCAAATTTTACAATTTTTTCGTGTACTAACCCCTTTGGCTTTGAAGAGGATTTGTGAAATTTTTATAGGCATCGAAAACTAATGATACGTCTACATATTCTCAAAAACATGGTAACCGTCGACCAAAAGAGACAAGAGTCTTCAAAATCTCACACCATATGAAAGAGTTATGGCAGTTTCAAATTTTGCAATTTTTTCGTGTACTAACCCCTTTGGCTTTGAAGAGGATTTGTGAAATTTTTATAGGCATCGAAAAACTAATGATACGTCAACATATTATCCAAAACATGGTAACCGTCGACCAAAAGAGACAAGAATCTTCAAAATCTCACACCATATGAAAGAGTTATGGCAGTTTCAAATTTTGCAATTTTTTCGTGTACTAACCCCTTTGGCTTTGAAGAGGATTTGTGAAATTTTTATAGGCATCGAAAACTAATGATACGTCTACATATTCTCCAAAACATGGTAACCATCGACAAAAAGAGACAAGAATGTTCAAAATTTCACACCATATGAAAGAGTTATGGCAGTTTCAAATTTTGCATTTTTTTTCGTGTACTAACCCCTTTGGTCTTGAAGAGGATTTGTGAAATTTTTATAAGCATAGAAAACTAATGATACGTCTACATATTCTCCAAAACATAGTAACAATCGACCAAAAGAGACAAGAATCTTCAAAATCTCACACCATATGAAAGAGTTATGGCAGTTTCAAATTTTGCAATTTTTTCGTGTACTAACCCCTTTTGCTTTGTAGAGGATTTGTGAAATTTTTTTAGGCATCGAAAACTAATGATACATCTACATATTCTCGAAAAAATGGTAACCATCGACAAAAACACACAAGAATCTTCAAAATCTCACACCATATGAAAGAGTTATGGCAGTTTCAAATTTTACAATTTTTTCGTGTACTAACCCCTTTGGCTTTGAAGAGGATTTGTGAAATTTTTATAGGCATCAAAAACTAATGATACGTCTACATATTCTCCAAAACATGGTAACCATCGACCAAAAGAGACAAGAATCTTCAAAATCTCACACCATATGAAAGAGTTATGGCAGTTTCAAATTTTGCAATTTTTTCGTGTACTAACCCATTTGGCTTTGAAGAGGATTTTTGAAATTTTTATAGGCATCGAAAACTAATGATACGTCTACATATTCTCCAAAACATGGTAACCATCGACAAAAAGAGACAAGAATATTCAAAATCTCACACCATATGAAAGAGTTATGGCAGTTTCAAATTTTGTATTTTTTTCGTGTAGTAACGTTACCCTTTGGCCTTGAAGAGGATTTGTGAAATTTTTATAAGCATCGAAAACTAATGATACGTCTACATATTCTCCAAAACATGGTAACCGTCGACCAAAACAGACAAGAATCTTCAAAATCTCACACCATATGAAAGAGTTATAACAGTTTCAAATTTTGCAATTTTTTCGTGTACTAACCCCTTTGGCTTTGAAGAGGATTTGTGAAAATTTTTTAGGCATCGAAAACTAATGATACGTCTACATATTCTCGAAAACATGGTAACCATCGACAAAAACACACAAGAATCTTCAAAATCTCACACCATATGAAAGAGTTATGGCAGTTTCAAATTTTGCAATTTTTTCGTGTACTAACCCCTTTGGCTTTGAAGAGGATTTGTGAAATTTTTATAGGCATCGAAAACTAATGATACGTCTACATATTCTCGAAAACATGGTAACCATAGACAAAAACACACAAGAAGCTTCAAAATCTCACACCATATGAAAGAGTTATGACAGTTTCAAATTTTACAATTTTTTCGTGTACTAACCCCTTTGGCTTTGAAGAGGATTTGTGAAATTTTTATAGGCATCGAAAACTAATGATACGTCTACATATTCTCCAAAACATGGTAACCATCGACCAAAAGAGACAAGAATCTTCAAAATCTCACACCATATGAAAGAGTTATGGCAGTTTCAAATTTTGCAATTTTTTCGTGTACTAACCCATTTGGATTTGAAGAGGATTTTTGAAATTTTTATAGGCATCGAAAACTAATGATACGTCTATATATTCTCCAAAACATGGTAACCATCGACAAAAAGAGACAAGAATCTTCAAAATCTCACACCATATGAAAGAGTTATGGCAGTTTCAAATTTTGCATTTTTTTCGTGTACTAACCCCTTTGGCTTTGAAGCGGATTTGTGAAATTTTTATTGGCATCGAAAACTAATGATGCGTCTACATATTCTCGTAAACATGGTAACCGTCGACCAAAAGAGACAAGAATCTTCAAAATCTCACACCATAAGAAAGAGTTATGGCAGTTTCAAATTTTACAATTTTTTTCGTGTACTAACCCCTTTGGCTTTGAAGAGGATTTGTGAAATTTTTACAGGCATCGAAAACTAATGATACGTCTACATATTCTCGAAAACATGGTAACCATCGACCAAAAGAGACAAGAATCTTCAAAATCTTACACCATATGAAAGAGTTATGGCAGTTTCAAATTTTGTAATTTTTTCGTATACTAACCCCTTTGGCTTTGAAGCGGATTTGTGAAATTTTTACAGGCATCGAAAACTAATGATACGTCTACATATTCTCGAAAACATGGTAACCATCGACCAAAAGAGACAAGAATCTTCAAAATCTTACACCATATGAAAGAGTTATGGCAGTTTCAAATTTTGTAATTTTTTCGTGTACTGACCCCTTTGGCTTTGAAGAGGATTTGTGAAATTTTTATAGGCATCGAAAACTAATGATACGTCTACTTATTCTCGAAAATATGGTAACCATCGACGAAAAGAGACAAGAATCTTCAAAATCTCACACCATATGAAAGAGTTATGGCAGTTTCAAATTTTGTAATTTTTTCGTGTACTAACCCCTTTGGCTTTGAAGCGGATTTGTGAAATTTTTACAGGCATCGAAAACTAATGATACGTCTACATATTCTCGAAAACATGGTAACCATCGACCAAAAGAGACAAGAATCTTCAAAATCTTACACGATATGAAAGAGTTATGGGAGTTTCAAATTTTGCAATTTTTTCGTGTACTAACCCCTTTGGCTTTGAAGATGATTTGTGAAATTTTTATAGGCATCGAAAACTAATGATACGTCTACATATTCTTGAAAACATGGTAACCATCGACCAAAAGAGACAAGAATCTTCAAAATCATACACCATATGAAAGAGTTATGGCCGTTTCAAATTTTACAATTTTTTCGTGTACTAACCCCTTTGGCTTTGAAGAGGATTTGACAAATTTTTATACGCATCGAAAACTAATGATACGTCTACATATTCTCCAAAACATGGTAACCATCACCAAAAGAGACAAGAATCTTCAAAATCTCACACCATATGAAAGAGTTATGGCAGTTTCAAATTTTGCAATTTTTTCGTGTACTAACCCCTTTGGCTTTGAAGAGGATTTTTGAAATTTTTATAGGCATCGAAAACTAATGATACGTCTACATATTCTCGAAAACATGGTAAGCATCGACCAAAAGAGACAAGAATCTTCAAAATCTCACACCATATGAAAGAGTTATGGCAGTTTCAAATTTTGCAATTTTTTCTTGTATTAACCCCTTTGGCTTTGAAGCGGATTTGTGAAATTTTTATTGGGATCGAAAACAAATGATACGTCTACATATTCTAAAAAATATGGTAACCGTCGACCAAAAGAGACAAGAATCTTCAAAATCTCACACCATATGAAAGAGTTATGACAGTTTCAAATTTTGCAATTTTTTCGTGTACTAACCCTTTTGGCTTTGAAGAGGATTTGTGAAATTTTTACAGGCATCGAAAACTAATGATACGTCTACATATTCTCGAAAACATGGTAAGCATCGACCAAAAGAGACAAGAATCTTCAAAATCTCACACCATATGAAAGAGTTATGGCAGTTTTAAATTTTGCAATTTTTTCGTGTACTAACCCCTTTGCCTTTGAAGAGGATTTGTGAAATTTTTATAGGCATGGAAAACTAATGATAAGTCTACATAGTCTCGAAAATATGGTAACCATCGACGAAAAGAGACAAGAATCTTCAAAATCTCACACCATATGAAAGAGTTATGGCAGTTTCAAATTTTGGAATTTTTTCGTGTACTAACCCCTTTGGCTTTGAAGCGGATTTGTGAAATTTTTATAAGCATCGAAAACTAATGATACGTCTACATATTCTCCAAAACATGGTAACCATCGACCAAAAGAGACAAGAATCTTCAAAATCTCACACCATATGAAAGAGTTATGGCAGTTTTAAATTTTGCAATTTTTTCGTGTACTAACCCCTTTGGCTTTGAAGCGGATTTGTGAAATTTTTATTGGGATCGAAAACTAATGATACGTCTACATATTCTCAAAAACATGGTAACCGTCGACCAAAAGAGACAAGAATCTTCAAAATCTCACACCATATGAAAGAGTTATGGCAGTTTCAAATTTTGCAATTTTTTCGTGTACTAACCCCTTTGGTTTTGAAGCGGATTTGTGAAATTTTTATTGGGATCGAAAACTAATGATACGTCTACATATTCTCAAAAACATGGTAACCGTCGACCAAAAGAGACAAGAATCTTCAAAATCTCACACCATATGAAAGAGTTATGGCAGTTTCAAATTTTGCAATTTTTTCGTGTACTAACCCCTTTGGCTTTGAAGAGGATTTGTGAAATTTTTATAGGCATCGAAAACTAATGATACGTCTACATATTCTCAAAAACATTGTAACCATCAATTCTCCAAAACATTGTAACCATCAATTCTCCAAAACATTGTAACCATCGACCAAAAGAGACAAGAATCTTCAAAATCTCACACCATATGAAAGAGTTATGGCCGTTTCAAATTTTGCAATTTTTCGTGTACTAACCCCTTCGGCTCTGAGGAGGATTTGTTGAATTTTTATTTGGATCGAAAACTAATGATAAGCCTACATATTCTCGAAAATATGGTAACCATTGACCAAAAGAGACATGAATCTTCAAAATCTTACACCATATGAAAGAGTTATGGCAGTTTCAAATTTTTCAATTTTTTCGTGTACTAACCCCTTTCGCTTTGAAGAGGATTTGTGAAATTTTTATAGGCATCGAAAACTATTGATACGTCTACATATTCTCGAAAACATGGTAAGCATCGACCAAAAGAGACAAGAATCTTAAAAATCTTACACCATATGAAAGAGTTATGGCAGTTTCAAATTTTGCAATTTTTTCGTGTACTAACCCCTTTGGCTTTGAAGAGAATTCGTGAAATTTTTACAGGCATCGAAAACTAATGATACGTCTACATATTCTCGAAAACATGGTAACCATCGACCAAAAGAGACAAGAATCTTCAAAATCTTACACCATATGAAAGAGTTATGGCATTTTCAAATTTTGCAATTTTTTCGTGTACTAACCTCTTTGCCTTTGAAGAGGATTTCTGAAATTTTTATAGGCATCGAAAACTTATGATACGTCTACTTATTCTCGGAAATATGGTAACCATCGACGAAAAGAGACAAGAATCTTCAAAATCTCACACCATATGAAAGAGTTATGGCAGTTTCAAATTTTGGAATTTTTTCGTGTACTAACCCCCTTTGGCTTTGAAGCGGATTTGTGAAATTTTTATACGCATCGAAAACTAATGATACGTCTACATATTCTCGAAAACATGGTAACCATCGACCAAAAGAGATAAGAATCTTCAAAATCATACACCATATGAAAGAGTTATGGCCGTTTCAAATTTTACAATTTTTTCGTGTACTAACCTCTTTGCCTTTGAAGAGGATTTGTGAAATTTTTACAGGCATCGAAAACTAATGATACGTCTACATATTCTCGAAAACATGGTAACCATCGACCAAAAGAGACAAGAATCTTCAAAATCTTACACCATATGAAAGAGTTATGGCAGTTTCAAATTTTGCAATTTTTTCGTGTACTAACCTCTTTGCCTTTGAAGAGGATTTGTGAAATTTTTATAGGCATCGAAAACTAATGATACGTCTACATATTCTCGAAAACATGGTAACCATCGACAAAAACACACAAGAAGCTTCAAAATCTCACACCATATGAAAGAGTTATGACAGTTTCAAATTTTACAATTTTTTCGTGTACTAACCCCTTTGGCTTTGAAGAGGATTTGTGAAATTTTTATAGGCATCGAAAACTAATGATACGTCTACATATTCTCGAAAACATGGTAACCATCGACCAAAAGAGATAAGAATCTTCAAAATCATACACCATATGAAAGAGTTATGGCCGTTTCAAATTTTACAATTTTTTTGTGTACTAACCCCTTTGGCTTTGAAGAGGATTTGAGAAATTTTTATACGCATCGAAAACTAATGATACGTCTACATATTCTCGAAAACATGGTAACCATCGACCAAAAGAGACAAGAATCTTCAAAATCTCACACCATATGAAAGAGTTATGGCAGTTTCAAATTTTGCAATTTTTTCGTGTACTAACCCCTTTGGCTTTGAAGAGGATTTTTGAAATTTTTATAGGCATCGTAAACTAATGATACGTCTACATATTCTCCAAAACATGGTAACCATCGACCAAAAGAGACAAGAATCTTCAAAATCTCACACCATATGAAAGAGTTATGGCAGTTTCAAATTTTGCAATTTTTTCTTGTATTAACCCCTTTGGCTTTGAAGCGGATTTGTGAAATTTTTATTGGGATCGAAAACAAATGATACGTCTACATATTCTAAAAAATATGGTAACCGTCGACCAAAAGAGACAAGAATCTTCAAAATCTCACACCATATGAAAGAGTTATGGCAGTTTCAAATTTTGCAATTTTTTCGTGTACTAACCCTTTTGGCTTTGAAGAGGATTTGTGAAATTTTTACAGGCATCGAAAACTAATGATACGTCTACATATTCTCGAAAACATGGTAAGCATCGACCAAAAGAGACAAGAATCTTCAAAATCTCACACCATATGAAAGAGTTATGGCAGTTTTAAATTTTGCAATTTTTTCGTGTACTAACCCCTTTACCTTTGAAGAGGATTTGTGAAATTTTTATAGGCATGGAAAACTAATGATAAGTCTACTTAGTCTCGAAAATATGGTAACCATCGACGAAAAGAGACAAGAATCTTCAAAATCTCACACCATATGAAAGAGTTATGGCAGTTTCAAATTTTGGAATTTTTTCGTGTACTAACCCCTTTGGCTTTGAAGCGGATTTGTGAATTTTTTTTGGTATTGAAAACTAATGATGCGTCTACATATTCTCGTAAACATGGTAACCGTCGACCAAAAGAGACAAGAATCTTCAAAATCTCACACTATATGAAAGAGTTATGGCAGTTTCAAATTTTACAATTTTTTCGTGTACTAACCCCTTTGGCTTTGAAGAGGATTTTTGAAATTTTTACAGGCATCGAAAACTAATGATACGTCTACATATTCTCGAAAACATGGTAACCATCGACCAAAAGAGACAAGAATCTTAAAAATCTTACACCATATGAAAGAGTTATGACAGTTTCAAATTTTGCAATTTTTTCGTGTACTAACCCCTTTGGCTTTGAAGAGGATTTCTGAAATTTTTATAGGCATCGAAAACTAATGGTACGTCTACTTATTCTCGAAAATATGGTAACCATCGACGAAAAGAGACAAGAATCTTCAAAATCTCACACCATATGAAAGAGTTATGGCAGTTTCAAATTTTGTAATTGTTTCGTGTACTAACCCCTTTGGCTTTGAAGAGGATTTTTGAAATTTTTATAGGCATCGTAAACTAATGATACGTCTACATATTCTCGAAAACATGGTAACCATCGACCAAAAGAGACAAGAATCTTCAAAATCTCACACCATATGAAAGAGTTATGGCAATTTCAAATTTTGCAATTTTTTCGTGTACTAACCCGTTTTGCTTTGAAGAGGATTTGTGAAATTTTTATAAGCATCGAAAACTAGTGATACGTCTACATATTTTCCAAAACATGGTAACCATCGACCAAAAGAGACAAGAATCTTCAAAATCTCATACCATATGAAAGAGTTATGGCAGTTTCAAATTTTTCAATTTTTTCGTGTACTAACCCCTTTGGCTTTGAAGAGGATTTGTGAAATTTTTATAGGCATCGAAAACTAATGATATGTCTTCATCTTCCCGAAAACATGGTAACCATCGAAAAAAATACACAAGAATCTTCAAAATCTCACACCATATGAAAGAGTTATGGCAGTTTCAATTTTGCAATTTTTTCGTGTACAAACCCCTTTGGCTTTGAAGTGGATTTGTGAAATTTTTATAAGTATCGAAAACTAATGATACGTCTACATATTCTCAAAAACATGGTAACCATCGACGAAAAGAGACAAGAATCTTCAAAATCTCACACCATATGAAAGAGTTATGGCAGTTTCAAATTTTGCAATTTTTTCGTGTACTAACCCCTTTGGCTTTGAAGAGGATTTGTGAAATTTTTAGAGGCATCGAAAACTAATGATACGTCTACATATTCTCCAAAACAGTGTAACCATCAATTCTCCAAAACATTGTAACCATCGACCAAAAGAGACAAGAATCTTCAAAATCTCACACCATATGAAAGAGTTATGGCAGTTTCAAATTTTGCAATTTTTCGTGTACTAACCCCTTTGGCTCTGAAGAGGATTTGTTGAATTTTTATTTGGATCGAAAACTAATGATAAGCCTACATATTCTCGAAAATATGGTAACCATTGACCAAAAGAGACATGAATCTTAAAAATCTTACACCATATGAAAGAGTTATGGCAGTTTCAAATTTTTCAATTTTTTCGTGTACTAACCCCTTTCGCTTTGAAGAGGATTTGTGAAATTTTTATAGGCATCAAAAACTATTGATACGTCTACATATTCTCGAAAACATGGTAAGCATCGACCAAAAGAGACAAGAATCTTCAAAATCTTACACCATATGAAAGAGTTATGGCAGTTTCTAATTTTGCAATTTTTTCGTGTACTAACCCCTTTGGCTTTGAAGAGGATTTGTGAAATTTTTATAGGCATCGAAAACTGATGATACGTCTACTTATTCTTGAAAATATGGTAACCATCGACCAAAAGAGACAAGGATCTTCAAAATCTCACACCATATGAAAGAGTTATGGCAGTTTCAAATTTTGCATTTTTTTCGTGTACTAACCCCTTTGGCTTTGAAGCGGACTTGTGAAATTTTTATTGGGATTGAAAACTAATGATACGTCTACATATTCTTGAAAACATGGTAACCGTCGACCAAAAGAGACAAGAATCTTCAAAATCTCACACCATATGAAAGAGTTATGGCAGTTTCAAATTTTAAAATTTTTTCGTGTACTAACCCCTTTGGCTTTGAAGAGGATTTGTGAAATTTTTACAGGCATCGAAAACTAATGATACGTCTACATATTCTCGAAAACATGGTAACCATCGACCAAAGGAGACAAGAATCTTCAAAATCATACACCATATGAAAGAGTTATGGCAGTTTCAAATTTTGCAATTTTTTCGTGTATTAACCCCTTCGGCTTTGAAGATGATTTGTGAAATTTTTATAGGCATCGAAAACTAATGATACGTCTACATATTCTCGAAAACATGGTAACCATCGACCAAAAGAGACAAGAATCTTCAAAATCTCACACCATATGAAAGAGTTATGGCAGTTTCAAATTTTGCAATTTTTTCGTGTACTAACCCCTTTGGCTTTGAAGAGAATTTGTGAAATTTTTATAGGCATCGAAAACTAATGATACGTCTACATATTCTCGAAAACATGGTAACCATCGACCAAAAGAGACAAGAATCTTCAAAATCTCACACCATATGAAAGAGTTATGGCAGTTTCAAATTTTTTAATTTTTTCGTGTACTAACCCCTTTGGCTTTAAAGCAGATTTGTGAAATTTTTATTGGGATCGAAAACTAATGATACGTCTACATATTCTCGAAAACATGGTAACCGTCGACCAAAAGAGACAAGAATCTTCAAAATCTCACACCATATGAAAAAGTTATGGCAGTTTCAAATTTTGCAATTTTTTCGTGTACTAACCCCTTTGACTTTGAAGAGGATTTGTGAAATTTTTACAGGCATCGAAAACTAATGATACGTCTACATATTCTCGAAAACATGGTAACCATCGTCCAAAAGAGACAAGAATCTTCAAAATCTTACACCATATGAAAGAGTTATGACAGTTTCAAATTTTACAATTTTTTCGTGTAGTAACCCCTTTGACTTTGAAGAGGATTTGTGAAATTTTTATAGGCATCGAAAACTAATGATACGTCTACTTATTCTCGAAAATATGGTAACCATCGACGAAAAGAGACAAGAATCTTCAAAATCTCACACCATATGAAAGAGTTATGGCAGTTTCAAATTTTGTAATTTTTTCGTGTACTAACCCCTTTGGCTTTGAAGCGGATTTGTGAAATTTTTATTGGCATCGAAAACTAATGATACGTCTACATATTCTCGTAAACATGGTAACCGTTGACCAAAAGAGACAAGAATCTTGAAAATCTCACAACATATGAAAGAGTTATGGCGGTTTCAAATTTTGCAATTTTATCGTGTACTAACCCCTTTGACTTTGAAGAGGATTTGTGAAATTTTTATAGGCATCGAAAACTAATGATACGTCTACATATTCTCCAAAACATTGTAACCATCAATTCTCCAAAACATTGTAACCATTGACCAAAAGAGACATGAATCTTCAAAATCTTACACCATATGAAAGAGTTATGGCAGTTTCAATTTTTTCAATTTTTTCGTGTACTAACCCCTTTCGCTTTGAAGAGGATTTGTGAAATTTTTATAGGCATCGAAAACTATTGATACGTCTACATATTCTCGAAAACATGGTAAGCATCGACCAAAAGAGACAAGAATCTTAAAAATCTTACACCATATGAAAGAGTTATGGCAGTTTCTAATTTTGCAATTTTTTCGTGTACTTGAAGAGGATTTGTGAAATTTTTATAGGCATCGAAAACTGATGATACGTCTACTTATTCTTGAAAATATGGTAACCATCAACCAAAAGAGACAAGAATCTTCAAAATCTCACACCGTATGAAAGAGTTATGGCAGTTTCAAATTTTGCATTTTTTTCGTGTACTAACCCCTTTGGCTTTGAAGCGGACTTGTGAAATTTTTATTGGGATTGAAAACTAATGATACGTCTACATATTCTCGAAAACATGGTAACCGTCGACCAAAAGAGACAAGAATCTTCAAAATCTCACACCATATGAAAGAGTTATGGCAGTTTCAAATTTTGCAATTTTTTCGTGTACTAACCCCTTTGGCTGTGAAGAGGATTTGTGAAATTTTTACAGGCATCGAAAACTAATGATACGTCTACATTTTCTCGAAAACATGGTAACCATCGACCAAAAGAGACAAGAATCTTCAAAATCATACACCATATGAAAGAGTTATGGCAGTTTAAAATTTTGCAATTTTTTCGTGTACTAACCCCTTCCGCTTTGAAGAGGATTTGTGAAATTTTTATAGGCATCGAAAACTAATGATACGTCTACATATTCTCGAAAACATGGTAACCATCGACCAAAAGAGACAAGAATCTTCAAAATCTCACACCATATGAAAAAGTTATGGCAGTTTCAAATTTTGCAATTTTTTCGTGTACTAACCCCTTTGGCTTTGAAGAGAATTTGTGAAATTTTTATAGGCATCGAAAACTAATGATACGTCTACATATTCTCGAAAACATGGTAACGATCGACCAAAAGAGACAAGAATCTTCAAAATCTCACACCATATGAAAGAGTTATGGCAGTTTCAAATTTTTTAATTTTTTCTTGTACTAACCCCTTTGGCTTTGAAGCGCATTTGTGAAATTTTTATTGGGATCGAAAACTAATGATACGTGTACATATTCTCGAAAACATGGTAACCGTCGACCAAAAGAGACAAGAATCTTCAAAATCTCACACCATATGAAAGAGTTATGGCAGTTTCAAATTTTGCAATTTTTTCGTGTACTAACCCCTTTGACTTTGAAGAGGATTTGTGAAAGTTTTACAGGCATCGAAAACTAATGATACGTCTACATATTCTCGAAAACATGGTAACCATCGACCAAAAGAGACAAGAATCTTCAAAATCTCACACCATATGAAAGAGTTATGGCAGTTTCAAATTTTGCAATTTTTTCGTGTACTAACCCCTTTGACTTTGAAGAGGATTTGTGAAAGTTTTACAGGCATCGAAAACTAATGATACGTCTACATATTCTCGAAAACATGGTAACCATCGACCAAAAGAGACAAGAATCTTCAAAATCTCACACCATATGAAAGAGTTATGGCAGTTTCAAATTTTGCAATTTTTTCGTGTACTAACCCCTTTGGCTTTGAAGCGGATTTGTGAAATTTTTATTGGGATCGAAAACTAATGATACGTCTACATATTCTCGAAAACATTGTAACCGTCGACCAAAAGAGACAAGAATCTTCAAAATCTCACACCATATGAAAGAGTTATGGCAGTTTCAAATTTTGCAATTTTTTCGTGTACTAACCCCTTTGGCTCTGAAGCGGATTTGTGAAATTTTTATTGGGATCGAAAACTAATGATACGTCTACATATTCTCGAAAACATGGTAACCGTCGACCAAAAGAGACAAGAATCTTCAAAATCTCATACCATATGAAAGAGTTATTGCAGTTTCAAATTTTGCAATTTTTTCGTGTACTAACCCCTTTGGCTTTGAAGAGGATTCGTGAAATTTTTATAGGCATCGAAAAATAATGATACGTCTACATATTCACGAAGACATGGTAACCATCGACCAAAAGAGACAAGAATCTTCAAAATCTCACACCATATGAAAGAGTTATGGCAGTTTCAAATTTTGCAATTTTTTCGTGTACTAACCCCTTTGGCTTTGAAGCGGATTTGTGAAATTTTTATTGGGATCGAAAACTAATGATACGTCTACATATTCTCGAAAACATGGTAACCGTCGACCAAAAGAGACAAGAATCTTCAAAATCTCACACCATATGAAAGAGTTATGGCAGTTTCAAATTTTGCAATTTTATCGTGTACTAACCCCTTTGGCTTTGAAGAGGATTTGTGAAATTTTTACAGGCATCGAAAACTAATGATACGTCTACATATTCTCGAAAACATGGCAACCATCGACCAAAAGAGACAAGAATCTTCAAAATCTCACACCATATGAAAGAGTTATGGCAGTTTCAAATTTTTTAATTTTTTCGTGTACTAACCCCTTTGGCTTTAAAGCAGATTTGTGAAATTTTTATTGGGATCGAAAACTAATGATACGTCTACATATTCTCGAAAACATGGTAACCGTCGACCAAAAGAGACAAGAATCTTCAAAATCTCACACCATATGAAAAAGTTATGGCAGTTTCAAATTTTGCAATTTTTTCGTGTACTAACCCCTTTGACTTTGAAGAGGATTTGTGAAATTTTTACAGGCATCGAAAACTAATGATTCGTCTACATATTCTCGAAAACATGGTAACCATCGTCCAAAAGAGACAAGAATCTTCAAAATCTTACACCATATGAAAGAGTTATGACAGTTTCAAATTTTACAATTTTTTCGTGTAGTAACCCCTTTGACTTTGAAGAGGATTTGTGAAATTTTTATAGGCATCGAAAACTAATGATACGTCTACTTATTCTCGAAAATATGGTAACCATCGACGAAAAGAGACAAGAATCTTCAAAATCTCACACCATATGAAAGAGTTATGGCAGTTTCAAATTTTGTAATTTTTTCGTGTACTAACCCCTTTGGCTTTGAAGCGGATTTGTGAAATTTTTATTGGCATCGAAAACTAATGATACGTCTACATATTCTCGTAAACATGGTAACCGTTGACCAAAAGAGACAAGAATCTTGAAAATCTCACAACATATGAAAGAGTTATGGCGGTTTCAAATTTTGCAATTTTATCGTGTACTAACCCCTTTGACTTTGAAGAGGATTTGTGAAATTTTTATAGGCATCGAAAACTAATGATACGTCTACATATTCTCCAAAACATTGTAACCATCAATTCTCCAAAACATTGTAACCATTGACCAAAAGAGACATGAATCTTCAAAATCTTACACCATATGAAAGAGTTATGGCAGTTTCAATTTTTTCAATTTTTTCGTGTACTAACCCCTTTCGCTTTGAAGAGGATTTGTGAAATTTTTATAGGCATCGAAAACTATTGATACGTCTACATATTCTCGAAAACATGGTAAGCATCGACCAAAAGAGACAAGAATCTTAAAAATCTTACACCATATGAAAGAGTTATGGCAGTTTCTAATTTTGCAATTTTTTCGTGTACTTGAAGAGGATTTGTGAAATTTTTATAGGCATCGAAAACTGATGATACGTCTACTTATTCTTGAAAATATGGTAACCATCAACCAAAAGAGACAAGAATCTTCAAAATCTCACACCGTATGAAAGAGTTATGGCAGTTTCAAATTTTGCATTTTTTTCGTGTACTAACCCCTTTGGCTTTGAAGCGGACTTGTGAAATTTTTATTGGGATTGAAAACTAATGATACGTCTACATATTCTCGAAAACATGGTAACCGTCGACCAAAAGAGACAAGAATCTTCAAAATCTCACACCATATGAAAGAGTTATGGCAGTTTCAAATTTTGCAATTTTTTCGTGTACTAACCCCTTTGGCTGTGAAGAGGATTTGTGAAATTTTTACAGGCATCGAAAACTAATGATACGTCTACATATTCTCGAAAACATGGTAACCATCGACCAAAAGAGACAAGAATCTTCAAAATCATACACCATATGAAAGAGTTATGGCAGTTTAAAATTTTGCAATTTTTTCGTGTACTAACCCCTTCCGCTTTGAAGAGGATTTGTGAAATTTTTATAGGCATCGAAAACTAATGATACGTCTACATATTCTCGAAAACATGGTAACCATCGACCAAAAGAGACAAGAATCTTCAAAATCTCACACCATATGAAAAAGTTATGGCAGTTTCAAATTTTGCAATTTTTTCGTGTACTAACCCCTTTGGCTTTGAAGAGAATTTGTGAAATTTTTATAGGCATCGAAAACTAATGATACGTCTACATATTCTCGAAAACATGGTAACGATCGACCAAAAGAGACAAGAATCTTCAAAATCTCACACCATATGAAAGAGTTATGGCAGTTTCAAATTTTTTAATTTTTTCTTGTACTAACCCCTTTGGCTTTGAAGCGCATTTGTGAAATTTTTATTGGGATCGAAAACTAATGATACGTGTACATATTCTCGAAAACATGGTAACCGTCGACCAAAAGAGACAAGAATCTTCAAAATCTCACACCATATGAAAGAGTTATGGCAGTTTCAAATTTTGCAATTTTTTCGTGTACTAACCCCTTTGACTTTGAAGAGGATTTGTGAAAGTTTTACAGGCATCGAAAACTAATGATACGTCTACATATTCTCGAAAACATGGTAACCATCGACCAAAAGAGACAAGAATCTTCAAAATCTCACACCATATGAAAGAGTTATGGCAGTTTCAAATTTTGCAATTTTTTCGTGTACTAACCCCTTTGGCTTTGAAGCGGATTTGTGAAATTTTTATTCGGATCGAAAATTAATGATACGTTTACATATTCTCGAAAACATGGTAACCGTCGACCAAAAGAGACAAGAATCTTCAAAATCTCACACCATATGAAAGAGTTATGGCAGTTTCAAATTTTGCAATTTTTTCGTATACTAACCCCTTTGGCTTTGAAGCGGATTTGTGAAATTTTTATTGGGATCGAAAACTAATGATACGTCTACATATTCTCGAAAACATGGTAACCGTCGACCAAAAGAGACAAGAATCTTCAAAATCTCACACCATATGAAAGAGTTATGGCAGTTTCAAATTTTGCAATTTTTTCGTGTACTAACCCCTTTGGCTTTGAAGCGGATTTGTGAAATTTTTATTGGGATTGAAAACTAATGATACGTCTACATATTCTCGAAAACATTGTAACCGTCGACCAAAAGAGACAAGAATCTTCAAAATCTCACACCATATGAAAGAGTTATGGCAGTTTCAAATTTTGCAATTTTTTCGTGTACTAACCCCTTTGGCTCTGAAGCGGATTTGTGAAATTTTTATTGGGATCGAAAACTAATGATACGTCTACATATTCTCGAAAACATGGTAACCGTCGACCAAAAGAGACAAGAATCTTCAAAATCTCATACCATATGAAAGAGTTATTGCAGTTTCAAATTTTGCAATTTTTTCGTGTACTAACCCCTTTGGCTTTGAAGAGGATTCGTGAAATTTTTATAGGCATCGAAAAATAATGATACGTCTACATATTCACGAAGACATGGTAACCATCGACCAAAAGAGACAAGAATCTTCAAAATCTCACACCATATGAAAGAGTTATGGCAGTTTCAAATTTTGCAATTTTTTCGTGTACTAACCCCTTTGGCTTTGAAGCGGATTTGTGAAATTTTAATTGGGATCGAAAACTTATGATACGTCTACATATTCTCGAAAACATGGTAACCGTCGACCAAAAGAGACAAGAATCTTCAAAATCTCACACCATATGAAAGAGTTATGGCAGTTTCAAATTTTGCAATTTTTTCGTGTACTAACCCCTTTGGCTTTGAAGAGGATTTGTGAAATTTTTACAGGCATCGAAAACTAATGATACGTGTACATATTCACGAAAACATGGTAACCATCGACCAAAAGAGACAAGAATCTTCAAAATCTCACACCATATGAAAGAGTTATGGCAGTTTCAAATTTTGCAATTTTATCGTGTACTAACCCCTTTGGCTTTGAAGCGGATTTGTGAAATTTTTATTGGGATCGAAAACTAATGATACGTCTACATATTCTCGAAAACATGGTAACCGTCGACCAAAAGAGACAAGAATCTTCAAAATCTCACACCATATGAAAGAGTTATGGCAGTTTCAAATTTTGCAATTTTTTCGTGTACTAACCCCTTTGACTTTGAAGAGGATTTGTGAAAGTTTTACAGGCATCGAAAACTAATGATACGTCTACATATTCTCGAAAACATGGTAACCATCGACCAAAAGAGACAAGAATCTTCAAAATCTCACACCATATGAAAGAGTTATGGCAGTTTCAAATTTTGCAATTTTTTCGTGTACTAACCCCTTTGGCTTTGAAGCGGATTTGTGAAATTTTTATTGGGATCGAAAACTAATGATACGTCTACATATTCTCGAAAACATGGTAACCGTCGACCAAAAGAGACAAGAATCTTCAAAATCTCATACCATATGAAAGAGTTATTGCAGTTTCAAATTTTGCAATTTTTTCGTGTACTAACCCCTTTGGCTTTGAAGCGGATTTGTGAAATTTTTATTCGGATCGAAAACTAATGATACGTCAACATATTCTCGAAAACATGGTAACCGTCGACCAAAAGAGACAAGAATCTTCAAAATCTCATACCATATGAAAGAGTTATTGCAGTTTCAAATTTTGCAATTTTTTCGTATACTAACCCCTTTGGGTTTGAAGCGGATTTGTGAAATTTTTATTGGGATCGAAAACTAATGATACGTTTACATATTCTCGAAAACATGGTAACCGTCGACCAAAAGAGACAAGAAGCTTCAAAATCTCACACCATATGAAAGAGTTATGGCAGTTTCAAATTTTGCAATTTTTTCGTGTACTAACCCCTTTGGCTTTGAAGAGGATTTGTGAAATTTTTACAGGCATCGAAAACTAATGATACGTCTACATATTCACGAAAACATGGTAACCATCGACCAAAAGAGACAAGAATCTTCAAAATCTCACACCATATGAAAGAGTTATGGCAGTTTCAAATTTTGCAATTTTTTCGTGTACTAACCCCTTTGGCTTTGAAGCGGATTTGTGAAATTTTTATTGGGATCGAAAACTAATGATACGTCTACATATTCTCGAAAACATGGTAACCGTCGACCAAAAGAGACAAGAATCTTCAAAATCTCACACCATATGAAAGAGTTATGGCAGTTTCAAATTTTGCAATTTTATCGTGTACTAACCCCTTTGGCTTTGAAGAGGATTTGTGAAATTTTTACAGGCATCGAAAACTAATGATACGTCTACATATTCTCGAAAACATGGCAACCATCGACCAAAAGAGACAAGAATCTTCAAAATCATACACCATATGAAAGAGTTATGGGAGTTTCAAATTTTCCAATTTTTTCGTGTAGTAACCCATTTGGCTTTGAAGCGGATTTGTGAAATTTTTATAGGCATCGAAAACTAATGATACGTCTACATATTCACGAAAACATGGTAACCATCGACCAAAAGAGACAAGAATCTTCAAAATCTCACACCTATGAAAGAGTTATGGCAGTTTCAAATTTTGCAATTTTTTCGTGTACTAACCCCTTTGGCTTTGAAGCGGATTTGTGAAATTTTTATTGGGATCGAAAACTAATGATACGTCTACATATTCTCAAAAACATGGTAACCGTCGACCAAAAGAGACAAGAAGCTTCAAAATCTCACACCATATGAAAGAGTTATGGCAGTTTCAAATTTTGCAATTTTTTCGTGTACTACCCCTTTGACTTTGAAGAGGATTTGTGAAAGTTTTACAGGCATCGAAAACTAATGATACGTCTACATATTCTCGAAAACATGGTAACCATCGACCAAAAGAGACAAGAATCTTCAAAATCTCACACCATATGAAAGAGTTATGGCAGTTTCGAATTTTGCAATTTTTTCGTGTACTAACCCCTTTGGCTTTGAAGCGGATTTGTGAAATTTTTATTGGGATCGAAAATTAATGATACGTCTACATATTCTCGAAAACATGGTAACCGTCGACCAAAAGAGACAAGAATCTTCAAAATCTCACACCATATGAAAGAGTTATGGCAGTTTCAAATTTTGCAATTTTTTCGTATACTAACCCCTTTGGCTTTGAAGCGGATTTGTGAAATTTTTATTGGGATCGAAAACTAATGATACGTCTACATATTCTCGAAAACATGGTAACCGTCGACCAAAAGAGACAAGAATCTTCAAAATCTCACACCATATGAAATAGTTATGGCAGTTTCAAATTTTGCAATTTTTTCGTGTACTAACCCCTTTGGCTTTGAAGCGGATTTGTGAAATTTTTATTGGGATCGAAAACTAATGATACGTCTACATATTCTCGAAAACATGGTAACCGTCGACCAAAAGAGACAAGAATCTTCAAAATCTCACACCATATGAAAGAGTTATGGCAGTTTCAAATTTTGCAATTTTTTCGTGTACTAACCCCTTTGGCTTTGAAGAGGATTCGTGAAATTTTTATAGGCATCGAAAAATAATGATACGTCTACATATTCACGAAGACATGGTAACCATCGACCAAAAGAGACAAGAATCTTCAAAATCTCACACCATATGAAAGAGTTATGGCAGTTTCAAATTTTGCAATTTTTTCGTGTACTAACCCCTTTGGCTTTGAAGCGGATTTGTGAAATTTTTATTGGGATCGAAAACTAATGATACGTCTACATATTCTCGAAAACATGGTAACCGTCGACCAAAAGAGACAAGAATCTTCAAAATCTCACACCATATGAAAGAGTTATGGCAGTTTCAAATTTTGCAATTTTTTCGTGTACTAACCCCTTTGGCTTTGAAGCGGATTTGTGAAATTTTTATTGGGATCGAAAACTAATGATACGTCTACATATTCTCGAAAACATTGTAACCGTCGACCAAAAGAGACAAGAATCTTCAAAATCTCACACCATATGAAAGAGTTATGGCAGTTTCAAATTTTGCAATTTTTTCGTGTACTAACCCCTTTGGCTTTGAAGCGGATTTGTGAAATTTTTATTGGGATCGAAAACTAATGATACGTCTACATATTCTCGAAAACATGGTAACCGTCGACCAAAAGAGACAAGAATCTTCAAAATCTCATACCATATGAAAGAGTTATTGCAGTTTCAAATTTTGCAATTTTTTCGTGTACTAACCCCTTTGGCTTTGAAGAGGATTCGTGAAATTTTTATAGGCATCGAAAAATAATGATACGTCTACATATTCACGAAGACATGGTAACCATCGACCAAAAGAGACAAGAATCTTCAAAATCTCACACCATATGAAAGAGTTATGGCAGTTTCAAATTTTGCAATTTTTTCGTGTACTAACCCCTTTGGCTTTGAAGCGGATTTGTGAAATTTTTATTGGGATCGAAAACTAATGATACGTCTACATATTCTCGAAAACATGGTAACCGTCGACCAAAAGAGACAAGAATCTTCAAAATCTCACACCATATGAAAGAGTTATGGCAGTTTCAAATTTTGCAATTTTTTCGTGTACTAACCCCTTTGGCTTTGAAGAGGATTTGTGAAATTTTTACAGGCATCGAAAACTAATGATACGTCTACATATTCACGAAAACATGGTAACCATCGACCAAAAGAGACAAGAATCTTCAAAATCTCACACCATATGAAAGAGTTATGGCAGTTTCAAATTTTGCAATTTTATCGTGTACTAACCCCTTTGGCTTTGAAGCGGATTTGTGAAATTTTTATTGGGATCGAAAACTAATGATACGTCTACATATTCTCGAAAACATGGTAACCGTCGACCAAAAGAGACAAGAATCTTCAAAATCTCACACCATATGAAAGAGTTATGGCAGTTTCAAATTTTGCAATTTTTTCGTGTACTAACCCCTTTGACTTTGAAGAGGATTTGTGAAAGTTTTACAGGCATCGAAAACTAATGATACGTCTACATATTCTCGAAAACATGGTAACCATCGACCAAAAGAGACAAGAATCTTCAAAATCTCACACCATATGAAAGAGTTATGGCAGTTTCAAATTTTGCAATTTTTTCGTGTACTAACCCCTTTGGCTTTGAAGCGGATTTGTGAAATTTTTATTGGGATCGAAAACTAATGATACGTCTACATATTCTCGAAAACATGGTAACCGTCGACCAAAAGAGACAAGAATCTTCAAAATCACACACCATATGAAAGAGTTATGGCAGTTTCAAATTTTGCAATTTTTTCGTATACTAACCCCTTTGGCTTTGAAGCGGATTTGTGAAATTTTTATTGGGATCGAAAACTAATGATACGTCTACATATTCTCGAAAACATGGTACCCGTTGACCAAATGAGACAAGAATCTTCAAAATCTCACACCATATGAAAGAGTTATGGCAGTTTCAAATTTTGCAATTTTTTCGTGTACTAACCCCTTTGGCTTTGAAGCGGATTTGTGAAATTTTTATTGGGATCGAAAACTAATGATACGTCTACATATTCTCGAAAACATGGTAACCGTCGACCAAAAGAGACAAGAATCTTCAAAATCTCACACCATATGAAAGAGTTATGGCAGTTTCAAATTTTGCAATTTTTTCGTGTACTAACCCCTTTGGCTTTGAAGCGGATTTGTGAAATTTTTATTGGGATCGAAAACTAATGATACGTCTACATATTCTCGAAAACATTGTAACCGTCGACCAAAAGAGACAAGAATCTTCAAAATCTCACACCATATGAAAGAGTTATGGCAGTTTCAAATTTTGTAATTTTTTCGTGTACTAACCCATTTGGCTTTGAAGCGGATTTGTGAAATTTTTATTGGGATCGAAAACTAATGATACGTCTACATATTCTCGAAAACATGGTAACCGTCGACCAAAAGAGACAAGAATCTTCAAAATCTCATACCATATGAAAGAGTTATTGCAGTTTCAAATTTTGCAATTTTTTCGTGTACTAACCCCTTTGGCTTTGAAGAGGATTTGTGAAATTTTTATAGGCATCGAAAAATAATGATACGTCTACATATTCACAAAAACATGGTAACCATCGACCAAAAGAGACAAGAATCTTCAAAATCTCACACCATATGAAAGAGTTATGGCAGTTTCAAATTTTGCAATTTTTTCGTGTACTAACCCCTTTGGCTTTGAAGCGGATTTGTGAAATTTTTATTGGGATCGAAAACTAATGATACGTCTACATATTCTCGAAAACATGGTAACCGTCGACCAAAAAAAACAAGAATCTTCAAAATCTCACACCATATGAAAGAGTTATGGCAGTTTCAAATTTTGCAATTTTTTCGTGTACTAACCCCTTTGGCTTTGAAGAGGATTTGTGAAATTTTTACAGGCATCGAAAACTAATGATACGTCTACATATTCACGAAAACATGGTAACCATCGACCAAAAGAGACAAGAATCTTCAAAATCTCACACCATATGTAAGAGTTATGGCAGTTTCAAATTTTGCAATTTTATCGTGAACTAACCCCTTTGGCTTTGAAGCGGATTTGTGAAATTTTTATTGGGATCGAAAACTAATGATACGTCTACATATTCTCGAAAACATGGTAACCGTCGACCAAAAGAGACAAGAATCTTCAAAATCTCACACCATATGAAAGAGTTATGGCAGTTTCAAATTTTGCAATTTTATCGTGTACTAACCCCTTTGGCTTTGAAGAGGATTTGTGAAATTTTTACATGCATCGAAAACTAATGATACGTCTACATATTCTAGAAAACATGGTAACCATCGACCAAAAGATACAAGAATCTTCAAAATCATACACCATATGAAAGAGTTATGGCAATTTCAAATTTTGCAATTTTTTCGTGTACTAACCCCTTTGGCTTTGAAGAGGATTTGTGAAATTTTTACAGGCATCGAAAACTAATGATACGTCTACATATTCTCGAAAACATGGTAACCATCGACGAAAAGAGACAAGAATCTTCAAAATCATACACTATATGAAAGAGTTATGGCAGTTTCAAATTTTGCAATTTTTTCGTGTACTAACCCCTTTGGCTTTGAAGCGGATTTGTGAAATTTTTATTGGGATCGAAAACTAATGATACGTCTACATATTCTCGAAAACATGGTAACCGTCGACCAAAAGAGACAAGAATCTTCAAAATCTCACACCATATGAAAGAGTTATGGCAGTTTCAAATTTTGCAATTTTTTCGTGTACTAACCCCTTTGGCTTTGAAGCGAATTTGTGAAATTTTTATAGGCATTGAAAACTAATGATACGTCTACATATTCTCGAAAACATGGTAACCATCGACCAAAAGAGACAAGAATCTTCAAAATCTCACACCATATGAAAGAGTTATGGCAGTTTCAAATTTTGCAATTTTATCGTGTACTAACCCCTTTGGCTTTGAAGAGGATTTGTGAAATTTTTACAGGCACCGAAAACTAATGATACGTCTATATATTCTCGAAAACATGGTAACCATCGACCAAAAGAGACAAGAATCTTCAAAATCATACACCATATGAAAGAGTTATGGCAGTTTCAAATTTTGCAATTTTTTCGTGTAGCCCTTAGGCTTTGAAGCGGATTTGTGAAATTTTTATTCGGATCGAAAACTAATGATACGTCTACATATTCTCGAAAACATGTCAACCATCGACCAAAAGAGACAAGAATCTTCAAAATCTCATACCATATGAAAGAGTTATTGCAGTTTCAAATTTTGCAATTTTTTCGTGTACTAACCCCTTTGGCTTTGAAGAGGATTTGTGAAATTTTTATAGGAATCGAAGACTAATGATACGTCTACATATTCTCGAAAACATGGTAACCGTCGACCAAAAGAGACAAGAATCTTCAAAATCTCATACCATATGAAAGAGTTATTGCAGTTTCAAATTTTGCAATTTTTTCGTGTACTAAACCCTTTGGCTTTGAAGAGGATTTGTGAAATTTTTACAGGCATCGAAAACTAATGATACGTCTACATATTCTCAAAAACATGGCAACCATCGACCAAAAGAAACAAGAATCTTCAAAATCATACACCATATGAAAGAGTTATGGCAGTTTCAAATTTTGCAATTTTTTCGTGTACTAACCCCTTTGGCTTTGAAGCGGATTTGTGAAATTTTTATTGGGATCGAAAACTAATGATACGTCTACATATTCTCGAAAACATGGTAACCGTAAACCAAAAGAGACAAGAATCTTCAAAATCTCACACCATATGAAAGAGTTATGGCAGTTTCAAATTTTGCAATTTTATCGTGTACTAAACCCTTTGGCTTTGAAGAGGATTTGTGAAATTATTACAGGCATCGAAAACTAATGATACGTCTACATATTCTCGAAAACATGGCAACCATCGACCAAAAGAGACAAGAATCTTCAAAATCATACACCATATGAAAGAGTTATGGCAGTTTCAAATTTTGCAATTTTTTCGTGTACTAACCCCTTTGGCTTTGAAGCGGATTTGTGAAATTTTATTGGGATCGAAAACTAATGATACGTCTACATATTCTCGAAAACATGGTAACCGTAAACCAAAAGAGACAAGAATCTTCAAAATCTCACACCATATGAAAGAGTTATGGCAGTTTCAAATTTTGCAATTTTATCGTGTACTAACCCCTTTGGCTTTGAAGAGGATTTGTGAAATTATTACAGGCATCGAAAACTAATGATACGTCTAAATATTCACGAAAAAATGGTAACCATCGACCAAAAGAGACAAGAATCTTCAAAATCTCACACCATATGAAAGAGTTATGGCAGTTTCAAATTTTGCAATTTTTTCGTGTACTAACCCCTTAGGCTTTGAAGCGGATTTGTGAAATTTTTATTGGGATCGAAAACTAATGATACGTCTACATATTCTCGAAAACATGGTAACCGTCGACCAAAAGAGACAAGAATCTTCAAAATCTCACACCATATGAAAGAGTTATGGCAGTTTCAAATTTTGCAATTTTTTCGTGTACTAACCCCTTTGGCTTTGAAGAGGATTTGTGAAATTTTTACAGGCATCGAAAACTAATGATACGTCTACATATTCTCGAAAACATGGCAACCATCGACCAAAAGAGACAAGAATCTTCAAAATCATACACCATATGAAAGAGTTATGGCAGTTTCAAATTTTGCAATTTTTTCGTGTACTAACCCCTTTGGGTTTGAAGCGGATTTGTGAAATTTTTATTGGGATCGAAAACTAATGATACGTCTACATATTCTCGAAAACATGGTAACCGTCGACCAAAAGAGACAAGAATCTTCAAAATCTCACACCATATGAAAGAGTTATGGCAGTTTCAAATTTTGCAATTTTTTCGTGTACTAACCCCTTTGGCTTTGAAGCGGATTTGTGAAATTTTTATAGGCATCGAAAACTATCTTCAAAATCTCACACCATATGAAAGAGTTATGGCAGTTTCAAATTTTGCAATTTTATCGTGTACTAACCCCTTTGGCTTTGAAGAGGATTTGTGAAATTTTTACAGGCATCGAAAACTAATGATACGTCTACATATTCTCGAAAACATGGTAACCATCGACCAAAAGAGACAAGAATCTTCAAAATCATACACCATATGAAAGAGTTATGGCAGTTTCAAATTTTGCAATTTTTTCGGGTACTAACCCCTTTGGCTTTGAAGCGGATTTGTGAAATTTTTATTCGGATCGAAAACTAATGATACGTCTACATATTCTCGAAAAAATGGTAACCGTCGACCAAAAGAGACAAGAATCTTTAAAATCTCATACCATATGAAAGAGTTATTGCAGTTTAAAATTTTGCAATTTTTTCGTGTACTTACCCTTTGGCTTTGAAGAGGATTTGTGAAATTTTTATAGGCATCGAAAACTAATGATACGTCTACATATTCACGAAAACATGGTAACCATCTACCAAAAGAGACAAGAATATTAAAAATCTCACACCTATGAAAGAGTTATGGCAGTTTCAAATTTTGCAATTTTTTCGTGTACTAACCCCTTTGGCTTTGAAGCGGATTTGTGAAATTTCTATTGGGATCGAAAACTAATGATACGTCTACATATTCTAAAAAACATGGTAACCGTCGACCAAAAGAGACAAGAAGCTTCAAAATCTCACACCATATGAAAGAGTTATGGCAGTTTCAAATTTTGCAATTTTTTCGTGTAATAACCCCTTTCGCTTTGAAGAGGATTTGTGAAATTTTTACAGGCATCGAAAACTAATGATACGTCTACATATTTTCGAAAACATGGTAACCATCGACCAAAAGAGACAAGAATCTTCAAAATCTCACACCATATGAAAGAGTTATGGCAGTTTCAAATTTTGCAATTTTTTCGTGTACTAACCCCTTTGGCTTTGAAGAGAATTTGTGAAATTTTTATAGGCATCGAAAACTAATGATACGTCTACATATTCACGAAAACATGGTAACCATCGACCAAAAGAGACAAGAATCTTCAAAATCTCACACCATATGAAAGAGTTATGGCAGTTTCAAATTTTGCAATTTTTTCGTGTACTAACCCCTTTCGCTTTGAAGAGGATTTGTGAAATTTTTATAGGCATCGAAAACTATTGATACGTCTACATATTCTCGAAAACATGGTAAGCATCGACCAAAAGAGACAAGAACCTTCAAAATCTTACACCATATGAAAGAGTTATGGCAGTTTCAAATTTTGCAATTTTTTCGTGTACTAACCCCTTTGGCTTTGAAGAGGATTTGTGAAATTTTTATAGGCATCGAAAACTGATGATACGTCTACTTATTCTTGAAACTATGGTAACCATCGACCAAAAGAGACAAGAATCTTCAAAATCTCACACCATATGAAAGAGTTATGGCAGTTTCAAATTTTGCATTTTTTTCGTGTACTAACCCCTTTGGCTTTGAAGCGGATTTGTGAAATTTTTATTGGGATTGAAAACTAATGATACGTCTACATATTCTCGAAAACATGGTAACCGTCGACCAAAAGAGACAAGAATCTTCAAAATCTCACACCATATGAAAGAGTTATGGCAGTTTCAAATTTTGCAATTTTTTCGCGTACTAACCCCTTTGGCTTTGAAGCGGATATGTGAAATTTTTATTGGCATCGAAAACTAATGATACGTCTACATATTCTCGTAAACATGGTAACCGTCCACCAAAAGAGACAAGAATCTTCAAAATCTCACAACATATGAAAGAGTTATGGCAGTTTCAAATTTTGCAATTTTTTCGTGTACTAACCCCTTTGGCTTTGAAGCGGATTTGTGAAATTTTTATTCGGATCGAAAACTAATGATACGTCTACATATTCTCGAAAACATGGTAACCGTCGACCAAAAGAGACAAGAATCTTCAAAATCTCACACCATATGAAAGAGTTATGGCAGTTTCAAATTTTGCAATTTTTCGTGTACTAACCCCTTTGGCTCTGAAGAGGATTTGTTGAATTTTTATTTGGATCGAAAACTAATGATAAGCCTACATATTCTCGAAAATATGGTAACCATTGACCAAAAGAGACATGAATCTTCAAAATCTTACACCATATGAAAGAGTTATGGCAGTTTCAAAATTTTCAATTTTTTCGTATACTAACCCCTTTCGCTTTGAAGAGGATTTGTGAAATTTTTATAGGCATCGAAAACTAATGATACGTCTACATATTCACGAAAACATGGTAACCATCGACCAAAAGAGACAAGAATCTTCAAAATCATACACCATATGAAAGAGTTATGGCAGTTTCAAATTTTGCAATTTTTTCGTGTACTAACCCCTTTGGCTTTGAAGCGGATTTGTGAAATTTTTATTGGGATCGAAAACTAATGATACGTCTACATGTTCTCAAAAACATGGTAACCGTCGACAAAAAGAGACAAGAAGCTTCAAATTCTCACACCATATGAAAGAGTTATGACAGTTTCAAATTTTGCAATTTTTTCGTGTACTAACCCCTTTGGCTTTGAAGAGGATTTGTGAAATTTTTACAGGCATCGAAAACTAATGATACGTCTACATATTCTCGAAAACATGGTAACCATCGACCAAAAGAGACAAGAATCTTCAAAATCATACACCATATGAAAGAGTTATGGCAGTTTCCAAATTTGGAATTTTTTCGTGTACTAACCCCTTCGGCTTTGAAGAGGATTTGTGAAATTTTTATAGGCATCGAAAACTAATGATACGTCTACATATTCTCGAAAACATGGTAACCATGGACCAAAAGATACAAAAATCTTCAAAATCTCACACCATATGAAAGAGTTATGGCAGTTTCAAATTTTGCAATTTTTTCGTGTACTAACCCCTTTGGCTTTGAAGAGGATTTGTGAAATTTTTATAGGCATTGAAAACTGATGATACGTCTACTTATTCTTGAAACTATGGTAACCATCGACCAAAAGATACAAGAATCTTCAAAATCTCACACCATATGAAAGAGTTATGGCAGTTTCAAAATTTTCAATTTTTTCGTGTACTAACCTCTTTCGCTTTGAAAAGGATTTGTGAAATTTTTATAGGCATCGAAAACTATTGATACGTCTACATATTCTCGAAAATATGGTAAGCATCGACCAAAAGAGACAAGAACCTTCAAAATCTTACACCATATGAAAGAGTTATGGCAGTTTCAAATTTTGCAATTTTTTCGTGTACTAACCCCTTTGGCTTTGAAGAGGATTTGTGAAATTTTTATACGCATCGAAAACCGATGATACGTCTACTTATTCTTGAAACTATGGTAACCATCGACCAAAAGAGACAAGAATCTTCAAAATCTCACACCATATGAAAGAGTTATGGCAGTTTCAAATTTTGCATTTTTTTCGTGTACTAACCCCTTTGGCTTTGAAGCGGATTTGTGAAATTTTTATTGAGATTGAAAACTAATGTTACGTCTACATATTCTCGAAAACATGGTAACCGTCGACCAAAAGAGACAAGAATCTTCAAAATCTCACACCATATGAAAGAGTTATGGCAGTTTCAAATTTTGCAATTTTTTCGTGTACTAACCCCTTTGGCTTTGAAGAGGATTTGTGAAATTTTTACAGGCATCGAAAACTAATGATACGTCTACATATTCTCGAAAACATGGTAACCATCGACCAAAAGAGACAAGAATCTTCAAAATCATACACCATATGAAAGAGTTATGGTAGTTTCAAATTTTGCAATTTTTTCGTGTACTAACCCCTTCGGCTTTGAAGAGGATTTGTGAAATTTTTATAGGCATCGAAAACTAATGATACGTCTACATATTCTCGAAAACATGGTAACCATCGACCAAAAGAGACAAAAATCTTCACATCTCACACCATATGAAAGAGTTATGGCAGTTTCAAATTTTGCAATTTTTTCGTGTATGTTACCCTTTGGCTTTGAAGAGAATTTGTGAAATTTTTATAGGCATCGAAAACTAATGATACGTCTACATATTCACGAAAACATGGTAACCATCGACCAAAAGAGACAAGAATCTTCAAAATCTCACACCATATGAAAGAGTTATGGCAGTTTCAAATTTTGCAATTTTTTCGTGTACTAACCCCTTTCGCTTTGAAGAGGATTTGTGAAATTTTTATAGGCATCGAAAACTATTGATACGTCTACATATTCTCGAAAACATGGTAAGCATCGACCAA
Source organism: Urtica dioica subsp. dioica (assembly GCF_054948205.1). Lineage (NCBI taxonomy): Eukaryota > Viridiplantae > Streptophyta > Magnoliopsida > Rosales > Urticaceae > Urtica > Urtica dioica. The sequence continues at coordinate 23,325,536 of NC_142767.1, forward strand.
AAGAGACAAGAACCTTCAAAATCTTACACCATATGAAAGAGTTATGGCAGTTTCAAATTTTGCAATTTTTTCGTGTACTAACCCCTTTGGCTTTGAAGCGGATTTGTGAAATTTTTATAGGCATCGAAAACTGATGATACGTCTACTTATTCTTGAAACTATGGTAACCATCGACCAAAAGAGACAAGAATCTTCAAAATCTCACACCATATGAAAGAGTTATGGCAGTTTCAAATTTTGCATTTTTTTCGTGTACTAACCCCTTTGGCTTTGAAGCGGATTTGTGAAATTTTTATTGGGATTGAAAACTAATGATACGTCTACATATTCTCGAAAACATGGTAACCGTCGACCAAAAGAGACAAGAATCTTCAAAATCTCACACCATATGAAAGAGTTATGGCAGTTTCAAATTTTGCAATTTTTTCGCGTACTAACCCCTTTGGCTTTGAAGCGGATATGTGAAATTTTTATTGGCATCGAAAACTAATGATACGTCTACATATTCTCGTAAACATGGTAACCGTCCACCAAAAGAGACAAGAATCTTCAAAATCTCACAACATATGAAAGAGTTATGGCAGTTTCAAATTTTGCAATTTTTTCGTGTACTTACCCCTTTGGCTTTGAAGCGGATTTGTGAAATTTTTATTCGGATCGAAAACTAATGATACGTCTACATATTCTCGAAAACATGGTAACCGTCGACCAAAAGAGACAAGAATCTTCAAAATCTCACACCATATGAAAGAGTTATGGCAGTTTCAAATTTTGCAATTTTTCGTGTACTAACCCCTTTGGCTCTGAAGAGGATTTGTTGAATTTTTATTTGGATCGAAAACTAATGATAAGCCTACATATTCTCGAAAATATGGTAACCATTGACCAAAAGAGACATGAATCTTCAAAATCTTACACCATATGAAAGAGTTATGGCAGTTTCAAAATTTTCAATTTTTTCGTGTACTAACCCCTTTCGCTTTGAAGAGGATTTGTGAAATTTTTATAGGCATCGAAAACTATTGATACGTCTACATATTCTCGAAAACATGGTAAGCATCGACCAAAAGAGACAAGAACCTTCAAAATCTTACACCATATGAAAGAGTTATGGCAGTTTCAAATTTTGCAATTTTTTCGTGTACTAACCCCTTTGGCTTTGAAGAGGATTTGTGAAATTTTTATAGGCATCGAAAACTGATGATACGTCAACTTATTCTTGAAACTATGGTAACCATCGACCAAAAGAGACAAGAATCTTCAAAATCTCACACCATATGAAAGAGTTATGGCAGTTTCAAATTTTGCATTTTTTTCGTGTACTAACCCCTTTGGCTTTGAAGCGGATTTGTGAAATTTTTATTGGGATCGAAAACTAATGATACGTCTACATATTCTCGAAAACATGGTAACCGTCGACCAAAAGAGACAAGAATCTTCAAAATCTCACACCATATGAAAGAGTTATGGCAGTTTCAAATTTTGCAATTTTTTCGTGTACTAACCCCTTTGACTTTGAAGAGGATTTGTGAAATTTTTACAGGCATCGAAAACTAATGATACGTCTACATATTCTCGAAAACATGGTAACCATCGACCAAAAGAGACAAGAATCTTCAAAATCTTACACCATATGAAAGAGTTATGGCAGTTTCAAATTTTGCAATTTTTTCGTGTACTAACCCCTTTGGCTTTGAAGCGGATTTGTGAAATTTTTATTGGCATCGAAAACTAATTATACGTCTACATATTCTCGTAAACATGGTAACCGTTGACAAAAAGAGACAAGAATCTTCAAAATCTCACAACATATGAAAGAGTTAAGGCAGTTTCAAATTTTGCAATTTTTTCGTGTACTAACCCCTTTGGCTTTGAAGCGGATTTGTGAAATTTTTATTCGGATCGAAAACTAATGATACGTCTACATATTCTCGAAAACATGGTAACCGTCGACCAAAAGAGACAAGAATCTTCAAAATCTCATACCATATGAAAGAGTTATTGCAATTTTTTCGTGTACTAACCCCTTTCGCTTTGAAGATGATTTGTGAAATTTTTATAGGCATCGAAAACTAATGATACGTCTACATATTCACGAAAACATGGAAAACCCTCGACCAAAAGAGACAAGAATCTTCAAAATGTCACACCATATGAAACAGTTATGGCAGTTTCAAATTTTGCATTTTTTTCGTGTACTAACCCCTTTGGCTTTGAAGCGGATTTGTGAAATTTTTATTGGGATTGAAAACTAATGATACGTCAACATATTCCCGAAAACATGGTAACCGTCGACCAAAAGAGACAAGAATCTTCAAAATCTCACACCATATGAAAGAGTTATGGCAGTTTCAAATTTTGCAATTTTTTCGTGTACTAACCCCTTTGGCTTTGAAGAGGATTTGTGAAATTTTTACAGGCATCGAAAACTAATGATACGTCTACATATTCTCAAAAACATGGTAACCATCGACGAAAAGAGACAAGAATCTTCAAAATCTCACAACATATGAAAGAGGTATGGCAGTTTCAAATTTTGCAATTTTTTTCGTGTACTAACCCCTTTGGCTTTGAAGCGGATTTGTGAAATTTTTATTCGGATCGAAAACTAATGATACGTCTACATATTCTCGAAAACATGGTAACCGTCGACCAAAAGAGACAAGAATCTTCAAAATCTCATACCATATGAAAGAGTTATTGCAGTTTCAAATTTTGCAATTTTTTCGTGTACTAACCCCTTTGGCTTTGAAGAGGATTTGTGAAATTTTTATAGGCATCGAAAACTAATGATACGTCTACATATTCACGAAAACATGGTAACCCTCGACCAAAAGAGACAAGAATCTTCAAAATCTCACACCATATGAAAGAGTTATGGCAGTTTCAAATTTTGCAATTTTTTCGTGTACTAACCCCTTTGGCTTTGAAGCGGATTTGTGAAATTTTTATTGGGATCGAAAACTAATGATACGTCTACATATTCTCGAAAACATGGTAACCGTCGACCAAAAGAGACAAGAATCTTCAAAATCTCACACCATATGAAAGAGTTATGGCAGTTTCAAATTTTGCAATTTTTTCGTGTACTAACCCCTTTGGCTTTGAAGAGGATTTGTGAAATTTTTACAGGCATCGAAAACTAATGATACGTCTACATATTCTCGAAAACATGGTAACCATCGACCAAAAGAGACAAGAATCTTCAAAATCTTACACCATATGAAAGAGTTATGGCACTTTTAAATTTTGCAATTTTTTCGTGTACTAACCCCTTTGACTTTGAAGAGGATTTGTGAAATTTTTATAAGCATCGAAAACTAATGATACGTCTAATTATTCTCGAAAATATGGTAACCATCGACGAAAAGAGACAAGAATCTTCAAAATCTCACACCATATGAAAGAGTTATGGCAGTTTCAAATTTTGTAATTTTATCGTGTACTAACCCCTTTGGCTTTGAAGCGGATTTGTGAAATTTTTATTGGCATCGAAAACTAATGATACGTCTACATATTCTCGTAAACATGGTAACCGTTGACCAAAAGAGACAAGAATCTTCAAAATCTCACAACATATGAAAGAGTTATGGCAGTTTCAAATTTTGCAATTTTTTCGTGTACTAACCCCTTTGGCTTTGAAGCGGATTTGTGAAATTTTTATTCGGATCGAAAACTAATGATACGTCTACATATTCTCGAAAACATGGTAACCGTCGACCAAAAGAGACAAGAATCTTCAAAATCTCATACCAAATGAAAGAGTTATTGCAGTTTCAAATTTTGCAATTTTTTCGTGTACTAACCCCTTTGGCTTTGAAGAGGATTTGTGAAATTTTTATAGGCATCGAAAACTAATGATACGTCTACATATTCACGAAAACATGGTAACCCTCGACCAAAAGAGACAAGAATCTTCAAAATCTCACACCATATGAAAGAGTTATGGCAGTTTCAAATTTTGCAATTTTTTCGTGTACTAACCCCTTTGGCTTTGAAGCGGATTTGTGAAATTTTTATTGGGATCGAAAACTAATGATACGTCTACATATTCTCGAAAACATGGTAACCGTCGACCAAAAGAGACAAGAATCTTCAAAATCTCACACCATATGAAAGAGTTATGGCAGTTTCAAATTTTGCAATTTTTCGTGTACTAACCCCTTTGGCTCTGAAGAGGATTTGTTGAATTTTTATTGGGATCGAAAACTAATGATACGTCTACATATTCTCGAAAACATGGTAACCGTCGACCAAAAGAGACAAGAATTTTCAAAATCTCACACCATATGAAAGAGTTATTGCAGTTTCAAATTTTGCAATTTTTTCGTGTACTAACCCCTTTGTCTTTGAAGAGGATTTGTGAAATTTTTATAGGTATCGAAAACTAATGATACGTCTACTTATTCTCGAAAATATGGTAACCATCGACGAAAAGAGACAAGAATCTTAAAAATCTCACACCATATGAAAGAGTTATGGCAGTTTCAAAATTTGTAATTTTTTCGTGTACTAACCCCTTTGGGTTTGAAGCGGATATGTGAAAATTTTATTGGCATCGAAAACTAATGATACGTCTACATATTCTCGTAAACATGGTAACCGTCGACCGAAAGAGACAAGAATCTTCAAAATCTCACAACATATGAAAGAGTTATGGCAGTTTCAAATTTTGCAATTTTTTTCGTGCACTAACCCCTTTGGCTTTGAAGCGGATTTGTGAAATTTTTATTCGGATCGAAAACTAATGATACGTCTACATATTCTCGTAAACATGGTAACCGTCGACCAAAAGAGACAAGAATCTTCAAAATCTCACACCATATGAAAGAGTTATTGCAGTTTCAAATTTTTCAATTTTTTCGTGTACTAACCCCTTTGGCTTTGAAGAGGATTTGTGAAATTTTTATAGGCATCGAAAACTAATGATACGTCTACATATTCTCGAAAACATGGTTACAATCGACCAAAAGATACAAGAATCTTCAAAATCGCACACCATATGAAAGAGTTATGGCAGTTTCAAATTTTGCAATTTTTTCGTGTACTAACCCCTTTGGCTTTGAAGCGGATTTGTGAAATTTTTATTGGGATCGAAAACTAATGATACGTCTACATATTCTTGAAAACATGGTAACCGTCGACCAAAAGAGACAAGAATCTTCAAAATCTCACACCATATGAAAGAGTTATGGCAGTTTCAAATTTTGCAATTTTTTCGTGTACTAACCCCTTTGGCTTTGAAGCGGATTTTTGAAATTTTTATTCGGATCGTAAACTAATGATACGTCTACATATTCTCAAAAACATGGTAACCGTCGACCAAAAGAGGCAAGAATCTTCAAAATCTCACACCATATGAAAGAGTTATTGCAGTTTCAAATTTTGCAATTTTTTCGTGTACTAACCCCTTTGGCTTTGAAGAGGATTTGTGAAATTTTTATAGGCATCGAAAACTAATGATACGTCTACATATTCTCGAAAACATGGTAACCGTAGACCAAAAGAGACAAGAATCTTCAAAATCATACAGCATATGAAAGAGTTATGGCAGTTTCAAATTTTGCATTTTTTTCGTGTACTAACCCCTTTGTCTTTGAAGAGGATTTGTGAAATTTTTATAGGTATCGAAAACTAATGATACGTCTACTTATTCTCTAAAATATGGTAACCATCGACGAAAAGAGACAAGAATCTTCAAAATCTCACACCATATGAAAGAGTTATGGCAGTTTCAAATTTTGTAATTTTTTCGTGTACTAACCCCTTTGGCTTTGAAGCGGATATGTGAAAATTTTATTGGCATCGAAAACTAATGTTACGTCTACATATTCTCGTAAACATGGTAACCGTCGACCGAAAGAGACAAGAATCTTCAAAATCTCACAACATATGAAAGAGTTATGGCAATTTCAAATTTTGCAATTTTTTTCGTGTACTAACCCCTTTGGCTTTGAAGCGGATTTGTGAAATTTTTATTGGGATCGAAAACTAATGATACGTCTACATATTCTCGAAAACATGGTAACCGTCGACCAAAAGAGACAAGAATCTTCAAAATCTCACACCATATGAAAGAGTTATTGCAGTTTCAAATTTTTCAATTTTTTCGTGTACTAACCCCTTTGGCTTTGAAGAGGATTTGTGAAATTTTTATAGGCATCGAAAACTAATGATACGTCTACATATTCTCGAAAACATGGTTACAATCGACCAAAAGATACAAGAATCTTCAAAATCTCACACCATATGAAAGAGTTATGGCGGTTTCAAATTTTGCAATTTTTTCGTGTACATCTTTGGCTTTGAAGCGGATTTGTGAAATTTTTATTGGGATCGAAAACTAATGATACGTCTACATATTCTTGAAAACATGGTAACCGTCGACCAAAAGAGACAAGAATCTTCAAATTCTCACACCATATGAAAGAGTTATGGCAGTTTCAAATTTTGGAATTTTTTCGTGTACTAACCCCTTTGGCTTTGAAGCGGATTTGTGAAATTTTTATTCGGATCGAAAACTAATGATACGTCTACATATTCTTGAAAACATGGTAACCGTCGACCAAAAGAGGCAAGAATCTTCAAAATCTCACACCATATGAAAGACTTATTGCAGTTTCAAATTTTGCAATTTTTTCGTGTACTACCCCTTTGGCTTTGAAGAGGATTTGTGAAATTTTTATAGGCATCGAAAACTAATGATACGTCTACATATTCTCGAAAACATGGTAACCATCGACCAAAAGAGACAAGAATCTTCAAAATCATACACCATATGAAAGAGTTATGGCAGTTTCAAATTTTGTAATTTTTTCGTGTACTAACCCCTTTGTCTTTGAAGAGGATTTGTGAAATTTTTATAGGTATCAAAAACTAATGATACGTCTACTTATTCTCGAAAATATGGTAACCATCGACGAAAAGAGACAAGAATCTTCAAAATCTCACACCATATGAAAGAGTTATGGCAGTTTCAAATTTTGTAATTTTTTCGTGTACTAACCCCTTTGGCTTTGAAGCGGATATGTGAAAATTTTATTGGCATCGAAAACTAATGATACGTCTACATATTCTTGTAAACATGGTAACCGTCGACCGAAAGAGACAAGAATCTTCAAAATCTCACAACATATGAAAGAGGTATGGCAGTTTCAAATTTTGCAATTTTTTTCGTGTACTAACCCCTTTGGCTTTGAAGCGGATTTGTGAAATTTTTATTGGGATCGAAAACTAATGATACGTCTACATATTCTTGAAAACATGGTAACCGTCGACCAAAAGAGACAAGAATCTTCAAAATCTCACACCATATGAAAGAGTTATGGCAGTTTCAAATTTTGCAATTTTTTCGTGTACTAACCCCTTTGGCTTTGAAGCGGATTTGTGAAATTTTTATTCGGATCGAAAACTAATGATACGTCTACATATTCTCGAAAACATGGTAACCGTCGACCAAAAGAGACAAGAATCTTCAAAATCTCACACCATATGAAAGAGTAATTGCAGTTTGAAATTTTGCAATTTTTTCGTATACTAACCCCTTTGGCTTTGAAGCGGATTTATGAAATTTTTATAGGCATCGAAAACTAATGATACGTCTACATATTCTCGAAAACATGGTAACCATCAACAAAAAGAGACAAGAATCTTCAAAATCTCACACCATATGAAAGAGTTATGGCAATTTCAAATTTTTCAATTTTTTCGTGTACTAACCCCTTTGGCTTTGAAGCGGATTTGTGAAATTTTTATTGGGATCGAAAACTAATGATACGTCTACATATTCTCAAAAACATGGTAACCGTCGACCAAATGAGACAAGAATCTTCAAAATCTCAAACCATATGAAAGAGTTATTGCAGTTTCAAATTTTGCAATTTTTTCGTGTACTAACCCCTTTGGCTTTGAAGAGGATTTGTGAAATTTTTATAGGCATCGAAAACTAATGATACGTCTACATATTCTCGAAAACATGGTAACCATCGACCAAAAGAGACAAGAAACTTCAAAATCTCACACCATATGAAAGAGTTATGGCAGTTTCAAATTTTGCAATTTTTCGTGTACTAACCCCTTTGGCTCTGAAGAGGATTTGTTGAATTTTTATTGGGATCGAAAACTAATGATACGTCTACATATTCTTGAAAACATGGTAACCGTCGACCAAAAGAGACAAGAATCTTCAAAATCTCACAACATATGAAAGAGGTATGGCAGTTTCAAATTTTGCAATTTTTTTCGTGTACTAACCCCTTTGGCTTTGAAGCGGATTTGTGAAATTTTTATTCGGATCGAAAACTAATGATACGTCTACATATTCTCGAAAACATGGTAACCGTCGACCAAAAGAGACAAGAATCTTCAAAATCTCACACCATATGAAAGAGTTATTGCAGTTTCAAATTTTTCAATTTTTTCGTGTACTAACCCCTTTGGCTTTGAAGAGGATTTGTGAAATTTTTATAGGCATCGAAAACTAATGATACGTCTACATATTCTCGAAAACATGGTTACAATCGACCAAAAGAGACAAGAATCTTCAAAATCTCACACCATATGAAAGAGTTATGGCAGTTTCAAATTTTGCAATTTTTTCGTGTACTAACCCCTTTGGCTTTGAAGCGGATTTGTGAAATTTTTATTGGGATCGAAAACTAATGATACGTCTACATATTCTTGAAAACATGGTAACCGTCGACCAAAAGAGACAAGAATCTTCAAAATCTCACACCATATGAAAGAGTTATGGCAGTTTCAAATTTTGCAATTTTTTCGTGTACTAACCCCCTTTGGCTTTGAAGCGGATTTGTGAAATTTTTATTCGGATCGAAAACTAATGATACGTCTACATATTCTCGAAAACATGGTAACCGTCGACCAAAAGAGACAAGAATCTTCAAAATCTCACACCATATGAAAGAGTTATTGCAGTTTCAAATTTTTCAATTTTTTCGTGTACTAACCCCTTTGGCTTTGAAGAGGATTTGTGAAATTTTTATAGGCATCGAAAACTAATGATACGTCTACATATTCTCGAAAACATGGTTACAATCGACCAAAAGAGACAAGAATCTTCAAAATCTCACACCATATGAAAGAGTTATTGCAGTTTCAAATTTTGCAATTTTTTCTTGTACAAACCCCTTTGGCTTTGAAGAGGATTTGTGAAATTTTTATAGGCATCGAAAACTAATGATACGTCTACATATTCTCGAAAACATGGTAACCATCGACCAAAAGATACAAGAATCTTCAAAATCTCACACCATATGAAAGAGTTATGGCAGTTTCAAATTTTTCAATTTTTTAGTGTACTAACCCCTTTGGCTTTGAAGCGGATTTGTGAAATTTTTATTGGGATCGAAAACTAATGATACGTCTACATATTCTCGAAAACATGGTAACCGTCGGCCAAAAGAGACAAGAATCTTCAAAATCTCACACCATATGAAAGAGTAATTGCAGTTTGAAATTTTGCAATTTTTTCGTGTACTAACCCCTTTGACTTTGAAGAGAATTTGTGAAATTTTTATAGGCATCGAAAACTAATGATACGTCTACATATTCTCGAAAACATGGTAACCATCGACCAAAAGAGACAAGAATCTTCTAAATCTCACACCATATGAAAGAGTTATGGCAGTTTCAAATTTTGCAATTTTTTCGTGCACTAACCCCTTTGACTTTGAAGAGGATTTGTGAAATTTTTATAGGCATCGAAAACTAATGATACGTCTACTTATTCTCGAAAATATGGTAACACTCGACGAAAAGAGACAAGAATCTTCAAAATCTCACACCAAATGAGAGAGTTATGGCAGTTTCAAATTTTGTAATTTTTTCGTGTACTAACCCCTTTTGCTTTGAAGCGGATTTGTGAAATTTTTATTGGGATCGAAAACTAATGATACGTCTACATATTCTCGAAAACATGGTAACCGTCGACCAAAAGATACAAGAATCTTCAAAATCTCACACCATATGGAAGAGTTATTGCAGTTTCAAATTTTGCAATTTTTTCGTGTACTAACCCCTTTGGCTTTGAAGAGGATTTGTAAAATTTTTATAGGCATCGAAAACTAATGATACGTCTACATATTCTCGAAAACATGGTAACCATCGACCAAAAGAGACAAGAATCTTCAAAATCTCACACCATATGAAAGAGTTATGGCAGTTTCAAATTTTGCAATTTTTTCGTGTACTAACCCCTTTGGTTTTGAAGCGGATTTGTGAAATTTTTATAGGCATCGAAAACTAATGATACGTCTACATATTCTCGAAAACATGGTAACCATCGACCAAAAGAGACAAGAATCTTCAAAATCTCACACCATATGAAAGAGTTATGGCAGTTTCAAATTTTGCAATTTTTTCGTGTACTAACCCCTTTGGCTTTGAAGCGGATTTGTGAAATTTTTATTGGGATCGAAAACTAATGATACGTCTACATATTCTCGAAAACATGGTAACCGTCGACCAAAAGAGACAAGAATCTTCAAAATCTCACACAATATGAAAGAGTTATGGCAGTTTCAAATTTTGCAATTTTTTCGTGTACTAACCCCTTTGGCTTTGAAGCGGATTTGTGAAATTTTTATTGGGATCGCAAACTAATGATACGTCTACATATTCTCGAAAACATGGTAACCGTCGACCAAAAGAGACAAGAATCTTCAAAATCTCACACCATATGAAAGAGTTATGGCAGTTTCAAATTTTGCAATTTTTTCGTGTACTAACCCCTTTGGCTTTAAAGCGGATTTGTGAAATTTTTATTGGGATCGAAAACTAATGATACGTCTACATATTCTTGAAAACATGGTAACCGTCGACCAAAAGAGACAAGAATCTTCAAAATCTCAAACCATATGAAAGAGTTATGGCAGTTTCAAATTTTGCAATTTTTTCGTGTACTAACCCTTTTGGCTTTGAAGAGGATTTGTGAAATTTTTATAGGCATCGAAAACTAATGATACGTCTACATATTCTCGAAAACATGGTAACCATCGACCAAAAGATACAAGAATCTTCAAAATCTCACACCATATGAAAGAGTTATGGGACTTTCAAATTTTTCAATTTTTTAGTGTACTAACCCCTTTGGCTTTGAAGCGGATTTGTGAAATTTTTATTGGGATCGAAAAATAATGATACGTCTACATATTCTCGAAAACATGGTAACCGTCGACCAAAAGAGACAAGAATCTTCAAAATCTCACACCATATCAAAGAGTAATTGCAGTTTGAAATTTTGCAATTTTTTCGTGTACTAACCCCTTTGGCTTTGAAGAGGATTTGTGAAATTTTTATAGGCATCGAAAACTAATGATACGTCTACATATTCTCGAAAACATGGTAACCATCGACCAAAAGAGACAAGAATCTTCAAAATCTTACACCATATGAAAGAGTTATGGCAGTTTCAAATTTAGCAATTTTTTCGTCTACTAACCCCTTTGACTTTGAAGAGGATTTGTGAAATTTTTATAGGCATCGAAAACTAATGATACGTCTACTTATTCTCGAAAATATGGTAACCATCGACGAAAAGAGACAAGAATCTTCAAAATCTCACACCATATGAAAGAGTTATGGCAGTTTCAAATTTTGCAATTTTTTCGTGTACTAACCCCTTTGGCTTTGAAGCGGATTTGTGAAATTTTTATTGGGATCGAAAACTAATGATACGTCTACATATTCTCGAAAACATGGTAACCATCGACCAAAACAGACAAGAATCTTCAAATCAAACACCATATGAAAGAGTTATGGCAATTTCAAATTTTGCAATTTTTTCGTGTTCTAACCCCTTTGTCTTTGAAGAGGATTTGTGAAATTTTTATAGGTATCAAAAACTAATGATACGTCTACTTATTCTCGAAAATATGGTAACCACCGACGAAAAGAGACAAGAATCTTCAAAATCTCACACCATATGAAAGAGTTATGGCAGTTTCAAATTTTGTAATTTTTTCGTGTACTAACCCCTTTGGCTTTGAAGCGGATATGTGAAATTTTTATTGGCATAAAAAACTAATGATACGTCTACATATTCTCGTAAACATGGTAACCGTCGACCAAAAGAGACAAGAATCTTCAAAATCTCACAACATATGAAAGAGTTATGGCAGTTTCAAATTTTTCAATTTTTTCGTGTACTAACCCCTTTGGCTTTGAAGCGGATTTGTGAAATTTTTATTCGGATCGAAAACTAATGATACGTCTACATATTCTCGAAAACATGGTAACCGTCGACCAAAAGAGACAAGAATCTTCAAAATCTCACACCATATGAAAGAGTTATTGCAGTTTCAAATTTTGCAATTTTTTCGTGTACAAACCCCTTTGGCTTTGAAGAGGATTTGTGAAATTTTTATAGGCATCGAAAACTAATGATACGTTTACATATTCTCGAAAACATTGTAACCATCGACCAAAAGATACAAGAATCTTCAAAATCTCACACCATATGAAAGAGTTATGGCAGTTTCAAATTTTTCAATTTTTTAGTGTACTAACCCCTTTGGCTTTGAAGCGGATTTGTGAAATTTTTATTCGGATCGAAAACTAATGATACGTCTACATATTCTCGAAAACATGGTAACCGTCGACCAAAAGAGACAATAATCTTCAAAATCTCACACCATATGAAAGAGTAATTGCAGTTTGAAATTTTGCAATTTTTTCGTGTACTAACCCCTTTGACTTTGAAGAGGATTTGTGAAATTTTTATAGGCATCGAAAACTAATGATACGTCTACATATTCTCGAAAACATGGTAACCATCGACCAAAAGAGACAAGAATCTTCTAAATCTTACACCATATGAAAGAGTTATGGCAGTTTCAAATTTTGCAATTTTTTCGTGTACTAACCCCTTTGACTTTGAAGAGGATTTGTGAAATTTTTATAGGCATCGAAAACTAATGATACGTCTACTTATTCTTGAAAATATGGTAACACTCGACGAAAAGAGACAAGAATCTTCAAAATCTCACACCATATGAGAGAGTTATGGCAGTTTCAAATTTTGTAATTTTTTCGTGTACTAACCCCTTTGGCTTTGAAGCGGATTTGTGAAATTTTTATTGGGATCGAAAACTAATGATACGTCTACATATTCTCGAAAACATGGTAACCGTCGACCAAAAGATACAAGAATCTTCAAAATCTCACACCATATGAAAGAGTTATTGCAGTTTCAAATTTTGCAATTTTTTCGTGTACTAACCCCTTTGGCTTTGAAGAGGATTTGTGAAATTTTTATAGGCATCGAAAACTAATGATACGTCTACATATTCTCGAAAACATGGTAACCATCGACCAAAAGAGACAAGAATCTTCAAAATCTCACACCATATGAAAGAGTTATGGCAGTTTCAAATTTTGCAATTTTTTCGTGTACTAACCCCTTTGGCTTTGAAGCGGATTTGTGAAATTTTTATAGGCATCGAAAACTAATGATACGTCTACTTATTCTCGAAAATATGGTAACCATCGACGAAAAGAGACAAGAATCTTCAAAATCTCACACCATATGAAAGAGTTATGGCAGTTTCAAATTTTGTAATTTTTTCGTGTACTAACCCCTTTGGCTTTGAAGCGGATTTGTGAAATTTTTATTGGCATCGAAAACTAATGATACGTCTACATATTCTCGTAAACATGGTAACCGTCGACCAAAAGAGACAAGAATCTTCAAAATCTCACATCATATGAAAGAGTTATGGCAGTTTCAAATTTTGCAATTTTTTCGTGTACTAACCCCTTTGGCTTTGAAGCGGATTTGTGAAATTTTTATTCGGATCGAAAACTAATGATACGTCTACATATTCTCGAAAACATGGTAACCGTCGACCAAAAGAGACAAGAATCTTCAAAATCTCACACCATATGAAAGAGTTATTGCAGTTTCAAATTTTGCAATTTTTTCGTGTACTAACCCCTTTGGCTTTGAAGAGAATTTGTGAAATTTTTACAGGCATCGAAAACTAATGATACGTCTACATATTCTCGAAAATATGGTAACCATCGACGAAAAGAGACAAGAATCTTCAAAATCTCACACCATATGAAAGAGTTATGGCAGTTTCAAATTATGCAATTTTTTCGTGTACTAACCCCTTTGGCTTTGAAGCGGATTTGTGAAATTTTTATAGGCATCGAAAACTAATGATACGTCTACATATTCTCGAAAACATGGTAACCATCGACCAAAACATACAAGAATCTTCAAAATCTCACACCATATGAAAGAGTTATGGCAGTTTCAAATTTTGCAATTTTTTCGTGTACTAACCCCTTTGGCTTTGAAGCGGATTTGTGAAATTTTTATTGGGTCGAAAACTAATGATACGTCTACATATTCTCGAAAACATGGTAACCGTCGACCAAAAGATACAAGAATCTTCAAAATCTCACACAATATGAAAGAGTTATTGCAGTTTCAAATTTTGCAATTTTTTCGTGTACTAACCCCTTTGGCTTTGAAGAGGATTTGTGATTTTTTATAGGCATCGAAAACTAATGATACGTCTACATATTCTCGAAAACATGGTAACCATCGACCAAAAGAGACAAGAATCTTCAAAATCTCACACCATATGAAAGAGTTATGGCAGATTCAAATTTTGCAATTTTTTCGTGTACTAACCCCTTTGGCTTTGAAGCGGATTTGTGAAATTTTTATAGGCATCGAAAACTAATGATACGTCTACATATTCTAGAAAACATGGTAACCATCGACCAAAAGAGACAAGAATCTTCTAATCTCACACCATATGAAAGAGTTATGGCAGTTTCAAATTTTGCAATTTTTTCGTGTACTAACCCCTTTGGCTTTGAAGCGGATTTGTGAAATTTTTATTGGGATCGAAAACTAATGATACGTCTACATATTCTCGAAAACATGGTAACCGTCGACCAAAAGAGACAAGAATCTTCAAAATCTCACACCATATGAAAGAGTTATGGCAGTTTCAAATTTTGCAATTTTTTCGTGTACTAACCTCTTTGGCTTTGAAGAGAATTTGTGAAATTTTTACAGGCATCGAAAACTAATGATACGTCTACATATTCACGAAAACATGGTAACCATCGACCAAAAGAGACAAGAATCTTCAAAATCATACACCATATGAAAGAGTTATGGCAGTTTCAAATTTTGCAATTTTTTCGTGTACTAACCCCTTTGACTTTGAAGAGGATTTGTGAAATTTTTATAGGCATCGAAAACTAATGATACGTCTACTTATTCTCGAAAATATGGTAACCATCGACGAAAAGAGACAAGAATCTTCAAAATCTCACACCATATGAAAGACTTACGGCAGTTTCAAATTTTGTAATTTTTTCGTGTACTAACCCCTTTGGCTTTGAAGCGGATTTGTGAAATTTTTATTGGGATCGAAAACTAATGATACGTCTACATATTCTCGAAAACATGGTAACCGTCGACCAAAAGATACAAGAATCTTCAAAATCTCACACCATATGAAAGAGTTATTGCAGTTTCAAATTTTGCAACTTTTTCGTGTACTAACCCCTTTGGCTTTGAAGAGGATTTATGAAATTTTTATAGGCATCGAAAACTAATGATACGTCTACATATTCTCAAAAACATGGTAACCATCGACCAAAAGAGACAAGAATCTCCAAAATCTCACACCATATGAAAGAGTTATGGCAGTTTCAAATTTTGCAATTTTTTCGTGTACTAACCCCTTTGGCTTTGAAGCGGATTTGTGAAATTTTTATAGGCATCGAAAACTAATGATACGTCTACTTATTCTCGAAAATATGGTAACCATCGACGAAAAGAGACAAGAATCTTCAAAATCTCACACCATATGAAAGAGTTATGGCAGTTTCAAATTTTGTAATTTTTTCGTGTACTAACCCCTTTGGCTTTGAAGCGGATTTGTGAAATTTTTATTGGCATCGAAAACTAATGATACGTCTACATATTCTCGTAAACATGGTAACCGTCGACCAAAAGAGACAAGAATCTTCAAAATCTCACATCATATGAAAGAGTTATGGCAGTTTCAAATTTTGCAATTTTTTCGTGTACTAACCCCTTTGGCTTTGAAGCGGATTTGTGAAATTTTTATTCGGATCGAAAACTAATGATACGTCTACATATTCTCGAAAACATGGTAACCTTCGACCAAAAGATACAAGAATCTTCAAAATCTCACACAATATGAAAGAGTTATTGCAGTTTCAAATTTTGCAATTTTTTCGTGTACTAACCCCTTTGGCTTTGAAGAGGATTTGTGATTTTTTATAGGCATCGAAAACTAATGATACGTCTACATATTCTCGAAAACATGGTAACCATCGACCAAAAGAGACAAGAATCTTCAAAATCTCACACCATATGAAAGAGTTATGGCAGTTTCAAATTTTGTAATTTTTTCGTGTAGTAACCCCTTTGTCTTTGAAGAGGATTTGTGAAATTTTTATAGGTATCGAAAAATAATGATACGTCTACTTATTCTCGAAAATATGGTAACCATCGACGAAAAGAGACAAGAATCTTCAAAATCTCACACCATATGAAAGAGTTATGGCAGTTTCAAATTTTGTAATTTTTTCGTGTACTAACCCCTTTGTCTTTGAAGAGAATTTGTGAAATTTTTACAGGCATCGAAAACTAATGATACGTCTACATATTCTCGAAAATATGGTAACCATCGACGAAAAGAGACAAGAATCTTCAAAATCTCACACCATATGAAAGAGTTATGGCAGTTTCAAATTATGCAATTTTTTCGTGTACTAACCCCTTTGGCTTTGAAGCGGATTTGTGAAATTTTTATAGGCATAGAAAACTAATGATACGTCTACATATTCTCGAAAACATGGTAACCATCGACCAAAAGATACAAGAATCTTCAAAATCTCACACCATATGAAAGAGTTATGGCAGTTTCAAATTATGCAATTTTTTCGTGTACTAACCCCTTTGGCTTTGAAGCGGATTTGTGAAATTTTTATAGGCATCGAAAACTAATGATACGTCTACATATTCTCGAAAACATGGTAACCATCGACCAAAAGATACAAGAATCTTCAAAATCTCACACCATATGAAAGAGTTATGGCAGTTTCAAATTTTGCAATTTTATCGTGTACTAACCCCTTTGGCTTTGAAGAGAATTTGTGAAATTTTTACAGGCATCGAAAACTAATGATACGTCTACATATTCATGAAAACATGGTAACCATCGACCAAAAGAGACAAGAATCTTCAAAATCATACACCATATGAAAGAGTTATGGCAGTTTCAAATTTTGTAATTTTTTCGTGTACTAACCCCTTTGGCTTTGAAGCGGATTTGTGAAATTTTTATTGGGATCGAAAACTAATGATACGTCTACATATTCTCGAAAACATGGTAACCGTCGACCAAAAGATACAAGAATCTTCAAAATCTCACACAATATGAAAGAGTTATTGCAGTTTCAAATTTTGCAATTTTTTCGTGTACTAACCCCTTTGGCTTTGAAGAGGATTTGTGATTTTTTATAGGCATCGAAAACTAATGATACGTCTACATATTCTCGAAAACATGGTAACCATCGACCAAAAGAGACAAGAATCTTCAAAATCTCACACCATATGAAAGAGTTATGGCAGTTTCAAATTTTGCAATTTTTTCGTGTACTAACCCCTTTGGCTTTGAAGCGGATTTGTGAAATTTTTATAGGCATCGAAAACTAATGATACGTCTACATATTCTCGAAAACATGGTAACCATAGACCAAAAGAGACAAGAATCTTCAAAATCATACACCATATGAAAGATTTATGGCAGTTTCAAATTTTGCAATTTTTTCGTGTACTAACCCCTTTGTCTTTGAAGAGGATTTGTGAAATTTTTATAGGTATCGAAAACTAATGATACGTCTACTTATTCTCGAAAATATGGTAACCATCGACGAAAAGAGACAAGAATCTTCAAAATCTCACACCATATGAAAGAGTTATGGCAGTTTCAAATTTTGTAATTTTTTCGTGTACTAACCCCTTTGGCTTTGAAGCGGATTTGTGAAATTTTTATTGGCATCGAAAACTAATGATACGTCTACATATTCTCGTAAACATGGTAACCGTCGACCAAAAGAGACAAGAATCTTCAAAATCTCACATCATATGAAAGAGTTATGGCAGTTTCAAATTTTGCAATTTTTTCGTGTACTAACCCCTTTGGCTTTGAAGCGGATTTGTGAAATTTTTATTCGGATCGAAAACTAATGATACGTCTACATATTCATGAAAACATGGTAACCATCGACCAAAAGAGACAAGAATCTTCAAAATCATACACCATATGAAAGAGTTATGGCAGTTTCAAATTTTGCAATTTTTTCGTGTACTAACCCCTTTGACTTTGAAGACGATTTGTGAAATTTTTATAGGCATCGAAAACTAATGATACGTCTACTTATTCTCGAAAATATGGTAACCATCGACGAAAAGAGACAAGAATCTTCAAAATCTCACACCATATGAAAGACTTACGGCAGTTTCAAATTTTGCAATTTTTTCGTGTACTAACCCCTTTGGCTTTGAAGCGGATTTGTGAAATTTTTATAGGCATCGAAAACTAATGATACGTCTACATATTCTCGAAAACATGGTAACCATCGACCAAAAGAGACAAGAATCTTCAAAATCTCACACCATATGAAAGAGTTATGGCAGTTTCAAATTTTGCAATTTTTTCATGTACTAACCCCTTTGGCTTTGAAGCGGATTTGTGAAATTTTTATTGGGATCGAAAAC
The DNA here is from genome assembly GCF_054948205.1 of Urtica dioica subsp. dioica. NCBI lineage: Eukaryota > Viridiplantae > Streptophyta > Magnoliopsida > Rosales > Urticaceae > Urtica > Urtica dioica. The sequence goes on from NC_142767.1 coordinate 23,344,335, forward strand.
TAATGATACGTCTACATATTCTCGAAAACATGGTAACCGTCGACCAAAAGAGACAAGAATCTTCAAAATCTCACACCATATGAAAGAGTTATGGCAGTTTCAAATTTTGCAATTTTTTCGTGTACTAACCCCTTTGGCTTTGAAGAGAATTTGTGAAATTTTTACAGGCATCGAAAACTAATGATACGTCTACATATTCACGAAAACATGGTAACCATCGACCAAAAGAGACAAGAATCTTCAAAATCATACACCATATGAAAGATTTATGGCAGTTTCAAATTTTGCAATTTTTTCGTGTACTAACCCCTTTGTCTTTGAAGAGGATTTGTGAAATTTTTATAGGTATCGAAAACTAATGATACGTCTACTTATTCTCGAAAATATGGTAACCATCGACGAAAAGAGACAAGAATCTTCAAAATCTCACACCATATGAAAGAGTTATGGCAGTTTCAAATTTTGTAATTTTTTCGTGTACTAACCCCTTTGGCTTTGAAGCGGATTTGTGAAATTTTTATTGGCATCGAAAACTAATGATATTTCGTGTACTAACCCCTTTGGCTTTGAAGCGGATTTGTGAAATTTTTATTCGGATCGAAAACTAATGATACGTCTACATATTCTCGAAAACATGGTAACCGTCGACCAAAAGAGACAAGAATCTTCAAAATCTCACACCATATGAAAGAGTTATGGCAGTTTCAAATTTTGCAATTTTTTCGTGTACTAACCCCTTTGGCTTTGAAGAGAATTTGTGAAATTTTTACAGGCATCGAAAACTAATGATACGTCTACATATTCACGAAAACATGGTAACCATCGACCAAAAGAGACAAGAATCTTCAAAATCTCACACCATATGAAAGAGTTATTGCAGTTTCAAATTTTGCAATTTTTTCGTGTACTAACCCCTTTGGCTTTGAAGAGGATTTGTGATTTTTTATAGGCATCGAAAACTAATGATACGTCTACATATTCTCGAAAACATGGTAACCATCGACCAAAAGAGACAAGAATCTTCAAAATCTCACACCATATGAAAGAGTTATGGCAGTTTCAAATTTTGCAATTTTTTCGTGTACTAACCCCTTTGGCTTTGAAGCGGATTTGTGAAATTTTTATAGGCATCGAAAACTAATGATACGTCTACATATTCTCGAAAACATGGTAACCATCGACCAAAAGAGACAAGAATCTTCAAAATCATACACCATATGAAAGATTTATGGCAGTTTCAAATTTTGCAATTTTTTCGTGTACTAACCCCTTTGTCTTTGAAGAGGATTTGTGAAATTTTTATAGGTATCGAAAACTAATGATACGTCTACTTATTCTCGAAAATATGGTAACCATCGACGAAAAGAGACAAGAATCTTCAAAATCTCACACCATATGAAAGAGTTATGGCAGTTTCAAATTTTGTAATTTTTTCGTGTACTAACCCCTTTGGCTTTGAAGCGGATTTGTGAAATTTTTATTGGCATCGAAAACTAATGATACGTCTACATATTCTCGTAAACATGGTAACCGTCGACCAAAAGAGACAAGAATCTTCAAAATCTCACATCATATGAAAGAGTTATGGCAGTTTCAAATTTTGTAATTTTTTCGTGTACTAACCCCTTTGGCTTTGAAGAGAATTTGTGAAATTTTTACAGGCATCGAAAACTAATGATACGTCTACATATTCATGAAAACATGGTAACCATCGACCAAAAGAGACAAGAATCTTCAAAATCATACACCATATGAAAGAGTTATGGCAGTTTCAAATTTTGCAATTTTTTCGTGTACTAACCCCTTTGACTTTGAAGAGGATTTGTGAAATTTTTATAGGCATCGAAAACTAATGATACGTCTACTTATTCTCGAAAATATGGTAACCATCGACGAAAAGAGACAAGAATCTTCAAAATCTCACACCATATGAAAGACTTACGGCAGTTTCAAATTTTGTAATTTTTTCGTGTACTAACCCCTTTGGCTTTGAAGCGGATTTGTGAAATTTTTATTGGGATCGAAAACTAATGATACGTCTACATATTCTCGAAAACATGGTAACCGTCGACCAAAAGATACAAGAATCTTCAAAATCTCACACCATATGAAAAAGTTATTGCAGTTTCAAATTTTGCAATTTTTTCGTGTACTAACCCTTTTGGCTTTGAAGAGGATTTGTGAAATTTTTATAGGCATCGAAAACTAATGATACGTCTACATATTCTTGAAAACATGGTAACCATCGACCAAAAGAGACAAGAATCTTCAAAATCTCACACCATATGAAAGAGTTATGGCAGTTTCAAATTTTGTAATTTTTTCGTGTACTAACCCCTTTGGCTTTGAAGCGGATTTGTGAAATTTTTATAGGCATCGAAAACTAATGATACGCCTACATATTCTCAAAAATATGGTAACCATTAATCAAAAGAGACAAGAATCTTCAAAATCTCACACCATATGAAAGAGTTATGGTAGTTTCAAATTTTACAATTTTTTCGTGTACTAACCCCTTTGGCTTTGAAGCGGATTTGTGAAATTTTTATAGGCATCGAAAACTAATGATACGTCTACATATTCTCGAAAACATGGTAACCGTCGACCAAAAGATACAAGAATCTTCAAAATCTCACACAATATGAAAGAGTTATTGCAGTTTCAAATTTTGCAATTTTTTCGTGTACTAACCGCTTTGGCTTTGAAGAGGATTTGTGATTTTTTATAGGCATCGAAAACTAATGATACGTCTACATATTCTCGAAAACATGGTAACCATCGACCAAAAGAGACAAGAATCTTCAAAATCTCACACCATATGAAAGAGTTATGGCAGTTTCAAATTTTGCAATTTTTTCGTGTACTAACCCCTTTGGCTTTGAAGCGGATTTGTGAAATTTTTATAGGCATCGAAAACTAATGATACGTCTACATATTCTCGAAAACATGGTAACCATCGACCAAAAGAGACAAGAATCTTCAAAATCTCACACCATATGAAAGAGTTATGGCAGTTTCAAATTTTGCAATTTTTTCGTGTACTAACCCCTTTGGCTTTGAAGCGGATTTGTGAAATTTTTATTGGGATCGAAAACTAATGATACGTCTACATATTCTCGAAAACATGGTAACCGTCGACCAAAAGAGACAAGAATCTTCAAAATCTCACACCATATGAAAGAGTTATGGCAGTTTCAAATTTTGCAATTTTTTCGTGTACTAACCCCTTTGGCTTTGAAGAGAATTTGTGAAATTTTTACAGGCATCGAAAACTAATGATACGTCTACATATTCATGAAAACATGGTAACCATCGACCAAAAGAGACAAGAATCTTCAAAATCATACACCATATGAAAGAGTTATGGCAGTTTCAAATTTTGCAATTTTTTCGTGTACTAACCCCTTTGACTTTGAAGAGGATTTGTGAAATTTTTATAGGCATCGAAAAATAATGATACGTCTACTTATTCTCGAAAATATGGTAACCATCGACGAAAAGAGACAAGAATCTTCAAAATCTCACACCATATGAAAGACTTACGGCAGTTTCAAATTTTGTAATTTTTTCGTGTACTAACCCCTTTGGCTTTGAAGCGGATTTGTGAAATTTTTATTGGGATCGAAAACTAATGATACGTCTACATATTCTCGAAAACATGGTAACCGTCGACCAAAAGATACAAGAATCTTCAAAATCTCACACCATATGAAAAAGTTATTGCAGTTTCAAATTTTGCAATTTTTTCGTGTACTAACCCCTTTGGCTTTGAAGAGGATTTGTGAAATTTTTATAGGCATCGAAAACTAATGATACGTCTACATATTCTCGAAAACATGGTAACCATCGACCAAAAGAGACAAGAATCTTCAAAATCTCACACCATATGAAAGAGTTATGGCAGTTTCAAATTTTGTAATTTTTTCGTGTACTAACCCCTTTGGCTTTGAAGCGGATTTGTGAAATTTTTATAGGGATCGAAAACTAATGATACGCCTACATATTCTAAAAAATATGGTAACCATTAATCAAAAGAGACAAGAATCTTCAAAATCTCACACCATATGAAAGAGTTATGGTAGTTTCAAATTTTGCAATTTTTTCGTGTACTAACCCCTTTGGCTTTGAAGCGGATTTGTGAAATTTTTATAGGCATCGAAAACTAATGATACGTCTACATATTCTCGAAAACATGGTAACCGTCGACCAAAAGAGACAAGAATCTTCAAAATCTCACACCATATGAAAGAGTTATTGCAGTTTCAAATTTTGCAATTTTTTCGTGTACTAACCCCTTTGGCTTTGAAGAGGATTTGTGAAATTTTTATAGGCATCGAAAACTAATGATACGTCTACATATTCTCGAAAACATGGTAACCATCGACCAAAAGAGACAAGAATCTTCAAAATCTCACACCATATGAAAGAGTTATGGCAGTTTCAAATTTTGCAATTTTTTCGTGTACTAACCCCTTTGGCTTTGAAGCGGATTTGTGAAATTTTTATAGGCATCGAAAACTAATGATACGTCTACATATTCTCGAAAACATGGTAACCATCGACCAAAAGAGACAAGAATCTTCAAAATCTCACACCATATGAAAGAGTTATGGCAGTTTCAAATTTTGCAATTTTTTCGTGTACTAACCCCTTTGGCTTTGAAGCGGATTTGTGAAATTTTTATTGGGATCGAAAACTAATGATACGTCTACATATTCTCGAAAACATGGTAACCGTCGACCAAAAGAGACAAGAATCTTCAAAATCTCACACCATATGAAAGAGTTATGGCAGTTTCAAATTTTGCAATTTTTTCGTGTACTAACCCCTTTGGCTTTGAAGAGAATTTGTGAAATTTTTACAGGCATCGAAAACTAATGATACGTCTACATATTCATGAAAACATGGTAACCATCGACCAAAAGAGACAAGAATCTTCAAAATCATACACCATATGAAAGAGTTATGGCAGTTTCAAATTTTGCAATTTTTTCGTGTACTAACCCCTTTGACTTTGAAGAGGATTTGTGAAATTTTTATAGGCATCGAAAACTAATGATACGTCTACTTATTCTCGAAAATATGGTAACCATCGACGAAAAGAGACAAGAATCTTCAAAATCTCACACCATATGAAAGACTTACGGCAGTTTCAAATTTTGTAATTTTTTCGTGTACTAACCCCTTTGGCTTTGAAGCGGATTTGTGAAATTTTTATTGGGATCGAAAACTAATGATACGTCTACATATTCTCGAAAACATGGTAACCGTCGACCAAAAGATACAAGAATCTTCAAAATCTCACACCATATGAAAAAGTTATTGCAGTTTCAAATTTTGCAATTTTTTCGTGTACTAACCCCTTTGGCTTTGAAGAGGATTTGTGAAATTTTTATAGGCATCGAAAACTAATGATACGTCTACATATTCTCGAAAACATGGTAACCATCGACCAAAAGAGACAAGAATCTTCAAAATCTCACACCATATGAAAGAGTTATGGCAGTTTCAAATTTTGTAATTTTTTCGTGTACTAACCCCTTTGGCTTTGAAGCGGATTTGTGAAATTTTTATAGGGATCGAAAACTAATGATACGCCTACATATTCTAAAAAATATGGTAACCATTAATCAAAAGAGACAAGAATCTTCAAAATCTCACACCATATGAAAGAGTTATGGTAGTTTCAAATTTTGCAATTTTTTCGTGTACTAACCCCTTTGGCTTTGAAGCGGATTTGTGAAATTTTTATAGGCATCGAAAACTAATGATACGTCTACATATTCTCGAAAACATGGTAACCGTCGACCAAAAGAGACAAGAATCTTCAAAATCTCACACCATATGAAAGAGTTATTGCAGTTTCAAATTTTGCAATTTTTTCGTGTACTAACCCCTTTGGTTTGAAGAGGATTTGTGAAATTTTTATAGGCATCGAAAACTAATGATACGTCTACATATTCTCGAAAACATGGTAACCATCGACCAAAAGAGACAAGAATCTTCAAAATCTCACACCATATGAAAGAGTTATGGCAGTTTCAAATTTTGCAATTTTTTCGTGTACTAACCCCTTTGGCTTTGAAGCGGATTTGTGAAATTTTTATAGGCATCGAAAACTAATGATACGTCTACATATTCTCGAAAACATGGTAACCATCGACCAAAAGAGACAAGAATCTTCAAAATCTCACACCATATGAAAGAGTTATGGCAGTTTCAAATTTTGCAATTTTTTCGTGTACTAACCCCTTTGGCTTTGAAGCGGATTTGTGAAATTTTTATTGGTATCGAAAACTAATGATACGTCTACATATTCTCGAAAACATGGTAACCGTCGACCAAAAGAGACAAGAATCTTCAAAATCTCACACCATATGAAAGAGTTATGGCAGTTTCAAATTTTGCAATTTTTTCGTGTACTAACCCCTTTGGCTTTGAAGAGAATTTGTGAAATTTTTACAGGCATCGAAAACTAATGATACGTCTACATATTCATGAAAACATGGTAACCATCGACCAAAAGAGACAAGAATCTTCAAAATCATACACCATATGAAAGAGTTATGGCAGTTTCAAATTTTGCAATTTTTTCGTGTACTAACCCCTTTGACTTTGAAGAGGATTTGTGAAATTTTTATAGGCATCGAAAACTAATGATACGTCTACTTATTCTCGAAAATATGGTAACCATCGACGAAAAGAGACAAGAATCTTCAAAATCTCACACCATATGAAAGAGTTATGGCAGTTTCAAATTTTGTAATTTTTTCGTGTACTAACCCCTTTGGCTTTGAAGCGGATTTGTGAAATTTTTATAGGGATCGAAAACTAATGATACGCCTACATATTCTCAAAAATATGGTAACCATTAATCAAAAGAGACAAGAATCTTCAAAATCTCACACCATATGAAAGAGTTATGGTAGTTTCAAATTTTGCAATTTTTTCGTGTACTAACCCCTTTGGCTTTGAAGCGGATTTGTGAAATTTTTATAGGCATCGAAAACTAATGATACGTCTACATATTCTCGAAAACATGGTAACCGTCGACCAAAAGAGACAAGAATCTTCAAAATCTCACACCATATGAAAGAGTTATTGCAGTTTCAAATTTTGCAATTTTTTCGTGTACTAACCCCTTTGGTTTGAAGAGGATTTGTGAAATTTTTATAGGCATCGAAAACTAATGATACGTCTACATATTCTCGAAAACATGGTAACCATCGACCAAAAGAGACAAGAATCTTCAAAATCTCACACCATATGAAAGAGTTATGGCAGTTTCAAATTTTGCAATTTTTTCGTGTACTAACCCCTTTGGCTTTGAAGCGGATTTGTGAAATTTTTATAGGCATCGAAAACTAATGATACGTCTACATATTCTCGAAAACATGGTAACCATCGACCAAAAGAGACAAGAATCTTCAAAATCTCACACCATATGAAAGAGTTATGGCAGTTTCAAATTTTGCAATTTTTTCGTGTACTAACCCCTTTGGCTTTGAAGCGGATTTGTGAAATTTTTATTGGGATCGAAAACTAATGATACGTCTACATATTCTCGAAAACATGGTAACCGTCGACCAAAAGAGACAAGAATCTTCAAAATCTCACACCATATGAAAGAGTTATGGCAGTTTCAAATTTTGCAATTTTTTCGTGTACTAACCCCTTTGGCTTTGAAGAGAATTTGTGAAATTTTTACAGGCATCGAAAACTAATGATACGTCTACATATTCATGAAAACATGGTAACCATCGACCAAAAGAGACAAGAATCTTCAAAATCATACACCATATGAAAGAGTTATGGCAGTTTCAAATTTTGCAATTTTTTCGTGTACTAACCCCTTTGACTTTGAAGAGGATTTGTGAAATTTTTATAGGCATCGAAAACTAATGATACGTCTACTTATTCTCGAAAATATGGTAACCATCGACGAAAAGAGACAAGAATCTTCAAAATCTCACACCATATGAAAGAGTTATGGCAGTTTCAAATTTTGCAATTTTTTCGTGTACTAACCCCTTTGGCTTTGAAGCGGATTTGTGAAATTTTTATAGGGATCGAAAACTAATGATACGCTTACATATTCTCAAAAATATGGTAACCATTAATCAAAAGAGACAAGAATCTTCAAAATCTCACACCATATGAAAGAGTTATGGTAGTTTCAAATTTTGCAATTTTTTCGTGTACTAACCCCTTTGGCTTTGAAGCGGATTTGTGAAATTTTTATAGGCATCGAAAACTAATGATACGTCTACATATTCTCGAAAACATGGTAACCGTCGACCAAAAGAGACAAGAATCTTCAAAATCTCACACCATATGAAAGAGTTATTGCAGTTTCAAATTTTGCAATTTTTTCGTGTACTAACCCCTTTGGCTTTGAAGAGGATTTGTGAAATTTTTATAGGCATCGAAAACTAATGATACGTCTACATATTCTCGAAAACATGGTAACCATCGACCAAAAGAGACAAGAATCTTCAAAATCTCACACCATATGAAAGAGTTATGGCAGTTTCAAATTTTGCAATTTTTTCGTGTACTAACCCCTTTGGCTTTGAAGCGGATTTGTGAAATTTTTATTGGGATCGAAAACTAATGATACGTCTACATATTCTCGAAAACATGGTAACCGTCGACCAAAAGAGACAAGAATCTTCAAAATCTCACACCATATGAAAGAGTTATGGCAGTTTCAAATTTTGCAATTTTTTCGTGTACTAACCCCTTTGGCTTTGAAGCGGATTTGTGAAATTTTTATTGGGATCGAAAACTAATGATACGTCTACATATTCTCGAAAACATGGTAACCGTCGACCAAAAGAGACAAGAATCTTCAAAATCTCACACCATATGAAAGAGTTATGGCAGTTTCAAATTTTGCAATTTTTTCGTGTACTAACCCCTTTGGCTTTGAAGAGAATTTGTGAAATTTTTACAGGCATCGAAAACTAATGATACGTCTACATATTCATGAAAACATGGTAACCATCGACCAAAAGAGACAAGAATCTTCAAAATCATACACCATATGAAAGAGTTATGGCAGTTTCAAATTTTGCAATTTTTTCGTGTACTAACCCCTTTGACTTTGAAGAGGATTTGTGAAACTTTTATAGGCATCGAAAACTAATGATACGTCTACTTATTCTCGAAAATATGGTAACCATCGACGAAAAGAGACAAGAATCTTCAAAATCTCACACCATATGAAAGACTTACGGCAGTTTCAAATTTTGTAATTTTTTCGTGTACTAACCCCTTTGGCTTTGAAGCGGATTTGTGAAATTTTTATTGGGATCGAAAACTAATGATACGTCAACATATTCTCGAAAACATGGTAACCGTCGACCAAAAGATACAAGAATCTTCAAAATCTCACACCATATGAAAAAGTTATTGCAGTTTCAAATTTTGCAATTTTTTCGTGTACTAACCCCTTTGGCTTTGAAGAGGATTTGTGAAATTTTTATAGGCATCGAAAACTAATGATACGTCTACATATTCTCGAAAACATGGTAACCATCGACCAAAAGAGACAAGAATCTTCAAAATCTCACACCATATGAAAGAGTTATGGCAGTTTCAAATTTTGTAATTTTTTCGTGTACTAACCCCTTTGGCTTTGAAGCGGATTTGTGAAATTTTTATAGGGATCGAAAACTAATGATACGCCTACATATTCTCAAAAATATGGTAACCATTAATCAAAAGAGACAAGAATCTTCAAAATCTCACACCATATGAAAGAGTTATGGTAGTTTCAAATTTTGCAATTTTTTCGTGTACTATCCCCTTTGGCTTTGAAGCGGATTTGTGAAATTTTTATAGGCATCGAAAACTAATGATACGTCTACATATTCTCGAAAACATGGTAACCGTCGACCAAAAGAGACAAGAATCTTCAAAATCTCACACCATATGAAAGAGTTATTGCAGTTTCAAATTTTGCAATTTTTTCGTGTACTAACCCCTTTGGCTTTGAAGAGGATTTGTGAAATTTTTATACGCATCGAAAACTAATGATACGTCTACATATTCTCGAAAACATGGTAACCATCGACCAAAAGAGACAAGAATCTTCAAAATCTCACACCATATGAAAGAGTTATGGCAGTTTCAAATTTTGCAATTTTTTCGTGTACTAACCCCTTTGGCTTTGAAGCGGATTTGTGAAATTTTTATAGGCATCGAAAACTAATGATACGTCTACATATTCTCGAAAACATGGTAACCGTCGACCAAAAGAGACAAGAATCTTCAAAATCTCACACCATATGAAAGAGTTATTGCAGTTTCAAATTTTGCAATTTTTTCGTGTACTAACCCCTTTGGCTTTGAAGAGGATTTGTGAAATTTTTATAGGCATCGAAAACTAATGATACGTCTACATATTCTCGAAAACATGGTAACCGTCGACCAAAAGAGACAAGAATCTTCAAAATCTAACACCAGATCAAAGAGTAATTGCAGTTTGAAATTTTGCAATTTTTTCGTGTACTAACCCCTTTGGCTTTGAAGAGGATTTGTGAAATTTTTATAGGCATCGAAAACTAATGATACGTCTACATATTCTCGAAAACATGGTAACCATCGACCAAAAGAGACAAGAATCTTCAAAATCTTACACCACATGAAAGAGTTATGGCAGTTTCAAATTTTGCAATTTTTTCGTGTACTAACCCCTTTGGCTTTGAAGCGGATTTGTGAAATTTTTATTCGGATCGAAAACTAATGATACGTCTACATATTCTCGAAAACATGGTAACCGTCGACCAAAAGAGACAAGAATCTTCAAAATCTCACACCATATGAAAGAGTTATTGCAGTTTCAAATTTTGCAATTTTTTCGTATACTAACCCCTTTGGCTTTGAAGAGGATTTGTGAAATTTTTATAGGCATCGAAAACTAATAATACGTCTACATATTCTCGAAAACATGGTAACCGTCGACCAAAAGAGACAACAATCTTCAAAATCTCACACCATATGAAAGAGTTATTGCAGTTTGAAATTTTGCAATTTTTTCGTGTACTAACCCCTTTTGCTTTGAAGAGGATTTGTGAAATTTTTATATGCATCGAAAACTAATGATACGTCTACATATTCTCGAAAACATGGTAACCATCGACCAAAAGAGACAAGAATCTTCAAAATCTCACACCATATGAAAGAGTTATGGCAGTTTCAAATTTTGTAATTTTTTCGTGTACTAACCCCTTTGGCTTTGAAGCGGATTTGTGAAATTTTTATAGGGATCGAAAACTAAAGATACGCCTACATATTCTCAAAAATATGGTAACCATTAATCAAAAGAGACAAGAATCTTCAAAATCTCACACCATATGAAAGAGTTATGGCAGTTTCAAATTTTGCAATTTTTTCGTGTACTAACCCCTTTGGCTTTGAAGCGGATTTGTGAAATTTTTATAGGCATCGAAAACTAATGATACGTCTACATATTCTCGAAAACATGGTAACCGTCGACCAAAAGAGACAAGAATCTTCAAAATCTCACACCATATGAAAGAGTTATTGCAGTTTCAAATTTTGCAATTTTTTCGTGTACTAACCCCTTTGGCTTTGAAGAGGATTTGTGAAATTTTTATAGGCATCGAAAACTAATGATACGTCTACATATTCTCGAAAACATGGTAACCGTCGACCAAAAGAGACAAGAATCTTCAAAATCTAACACCAGATCAAAGAGTAATTGCAGTTTGAAATTTTGCAATTTTTTCGTGTACTAACCCCTTTGGCTTTGAAGAGGATTTGTGAAATTTTTATAGGCATCGAAAACTAATGATACGTCTACATATTCTCGAAAACATGGTAACCATCGACCAAAAGAGACAAGAATCTTCAAAATCTTACACCATATGAAAGAGTTATGGCAGTTTCAAATTTTGCAATTTTTTCGTGTACTAACCCCTTTGGTTTTGAAGCGGATTTGTGAAATTTTTATTCGGATCGAAAACTAATGATACGTCTACATATTCTCGAAAACATGGTAACCGTCGACCAAAAGAGACAAGAATCTTCAAAATCTCACACCATATGAAAGAGTTATTGCATTTTCAAATTTTGCAATTTTTTCGTATACTAACCCCTTTGGCTTTGAAGAGGATTTGTGAAATTTTTATAGGCATCGAAAACTAATAATACGTCTACATATTCTCGAAAACATGGTAACCGTCGACCAAAAGAGACAAGAATCTTCAAAATCTCACACCATATGAAAGAGTTATTGCAGTTTGAAATTTTGCAATTTTTTCGTGTACTAACCCCTTTTGCTTTGAAGAGGATTTGTGAAATTTTTATATGCATCGAAAACTAATGATACGTCTACATATTCTCGAAAACATGGTAACCATCGACCAAAAGAGACAAGAATCTTCAAAATCTCACACCATATGAAAGAGTTATGGCAGTTTCAAATTTTGTAATTTTTTTCGTGTACTAACCCCTTTGGCTTTGAAGCGGATTTGTGAAATTTTTATAGGGATCGAAAACTAATGATACGCCTACATATTCTCAAAAATATGGTAACCATTAATCAAAAGAGACAAGAATCTTCAAAATCTCACACCATATGAAAGAGTTATGGCAGTTTCAAATTTTGCAATTTTTTCGTGTACTAACCCCTTTGGCTTTGAAGCGGATTTGTGAAATTTTTATAGGCATCGAAAACTAATGATACGTCTACATATTCTCGAAAACATGGTAACCGTCGACCAAAAGAGACAAGAATCTTCAAAATCTCACACCATATGAAAGAGTTATTGCAGTTTCAAATTTTGCAATTTTTTCGTGTACTAACCCCTTTGGCTTTGAAGAGGATTTGTGAAATTTTTATAGGCATCGAAAACTAATGATACGTCTACATATTCTCGAAAACATGGTAACCGTCGACCAAAAGAGACAAGAATCTTCAAAATCTAACACCAGATCAAAGAGTAATTGCAGTTTGAAATTTTGCAATTTTTTCGTGTACTAACCCCTTTGGCTTTGAAGAGGATTTGTGAAATTTTTATAGGCATCGAAAACTAATGATACGTCTACATATTCTCGAAAACATGGTAACCATCGACCAAAAGAGACAAGAATCTTCAAAATCTTACACCATATGAAAGAGTTATGGCAGTTTCAAATTTTGCAATTTTTTCGTGTACTAACCCCTTTGGCTTTGAAGCGGATTTGTGAAATTTTTATTCGGATCGAAAACTAATGATACGTCTACATATTCTCGAAAACATGGTAACCGTCGACCAAAAGAGACAAGAATCTTCAAAATCTCACACCATATGAAAGAGTTATTGCAGTTTCAAATTTTGCAATTTTTTCGTATACTAACCCCTTTGGCTTTGAAGAGGATTTGTGAAATTTTTATAGGCATCGAAAACTAATAATACGTCTACATATTCTCGAAAACATGGTAACCGTCGACCAAAAGAGACAAGAATCTTCAAAATCTCACACCATATGAAAGAGTTATTGCAGTTTGAAATTTTGCAATTTTTTCGTGTACTAACCCCTTTTGCTTTGAAGAGGATTTGTGAAATTTTTATATGCATCGAAAACTAATGATACGTCTACATATTCTCGAAAACATGGTAACCATCGACCAAAAGAGACAAGAATCTTCAAAATCTCACACCATATGAAAGAGTTATGGCAGTTTCAAATTTTGCAAGTTATTCGTGTACTAACCCCTTTCGCTTTGAAGCGGATTTGTGAAATGTTTATTCGGATCGAAAACTAATGATACGTCTACATATTCTCGAAAACATGGTAACCGTCGACCAAAAGAGACAAGAATCTTCAAAATCTCACACCATATGAAAGAGTTATTGCAGTTTCAAATTTTGCAATTTTTTCGTGTACTAACCCCTTTGGCTTTGAAGAGGATTTGTGAAATTTTTATAGGCATCGAAAACTAATGATACGTCTACATATTCTCGAAAACATGGTAACCGTCGACCAAAAGAGACAAGAATCTTCAAAATCTAACACCAGATCAAAGAGTAATTGCAGTTTGAAATTTTGCAATTTTTTCGTGTACTAACCCCTTTGGCTTTGAAGAGGATTTGTGAAATTTTTATAGGCATCGAAAACTAATGATACGTCTACATATTCTCGAAAACATGGTAACCATCGACCAAAAGAGACAAGAATCTTCAAAATCTTACACCATATGAAAGAGTTATGGCAGTTTCAAATTTTGCAATTTTTTCGTGTACTAACCCCTTTGGCTTTGAAGCGGATTTGTGAAATTTTTATTCGGATCGAAAACTAATGATACGTCTACATATTCTCGAAAACATGGTAACCGTCGACCAAAAGAGACAAGAATCTTCAAAATCTCACACCATATGAAAGAGTTATTGCAGTTTCAAATTTTGCAATTTTTTCGTATACTAACCCCTTTGGCTTTGAAGAGGATTTGTGAAATTTTTATAGGCATCGAAAACTAATAATACGTCTACATATTCTCGAAAACATGGTAACCGTCGACCAAAAGAGACAAGAATCTTCAAAATCTCACACCATATGAAAGAGTTATTGCAGTTTGAAATTTTGCAATTTTTTCGTGTACTAACCCCTTTTGCTTTGAAGAGGATTTGTGAAATTTTTATATGCATCGAAAACTAATGATACGTCTACATATTCTCGAAAACATGGTAACCATCGACCAAAAGAGACAAGAATCTTCAAAATCTCACACCATATGAAAGAGTTATGGCAGTTTCAAATTTTGCAATTTTTTCGTGTACTAACCCCTTTGACTTTGAAGAGCATTTGTGAAATTTTTATAGGCATCGAAAACTAATGATACGTCTACATATTCTCGTAAACATGGTAACCGTCGAGCAAAAGAGACAAGAATCTTCAAAATCTCACACCATATGAAAGAGTTATGGCAGTTTCAAATTTTGCAAGTTATTCGTGTACTAACCCCTTTGGCTTTGAAGCGGATTTGTGAAATGTTTATTCGGATCGAAAACTAATGATACGTCTACACAATCTCGAAAACATGGTAACCGTCGACCAAAAGAGACAAGAATCTTCAAAATCTCACACCATATGAAAGAGTTATTGCAGTTTCAAATTTTGCAATTTTTTCGTGTACTAACCCCTTTGGCTTTGAAGAGGATTTGTGAAATTTTTATACGCATCGAAAACTAATGATACGTCTACATATTCTCGAAAACATGGTAACCATCGACCAAAAGAGACAAGAATCTTCAAAATCTCACACCATATGAAAGAGTTATGGCAGTTTCAAATTTTGCAATTTTTTCGTGTACTAACCCCTTTGGCTTTGAAGCGGATTTGTGAAATTTTTATAGGCATCGAAAACTAATGATACGTCTACATATTCTCGAAAACATGGTAACCGTCGACCAAAAGAGACAAGAATCTTCAAAATCTCACACCATATGAAAGAGTTATTGCAGTTTCAAATTTTGCAATTTTTTCGTGTACTAACCCCTTTGGCTTTGAAGCGGATTTGTGAAATTTTTATAGGCATCGAAAACTAATGATACGTCTACATATTCTCGAAAACATGGTAACCGTCGACCAAAAGAGACAAGAATCTTCAAAATCTCACACCATATGAAAGAGTTATTGCAGTTTCAAATTTTGCAATTTTTTCGTGTACTAACCCCTTTGGCTTTGAAGAGGATTTGTGAAATTTTTATAGGCATCGAAAACTAATGATACGTCTACATATTCTCGAAAACATGGTAACCATCGACCAAAAGAGACAAGAATCTTCAAAATCTCACACCATATGAAAGAGTTATGACAGTTTCAAATTTTGCAATTTTTTCGTGTACTAACCCCTTTGGCTTTGAAGCGGATTTGTGAAATTTTTATAGGCATCGAAAACTAATGATACGTCTACATATTCTCGAAAACATGGTAACCGTCGACCAAAAGAGACAAGAATCTTCAAAATCTCACACCATATGAAAGAGTTATTGCATTTTCAAATTTTGCAATTTTTTCGTGTACTAACCCCTTTGGCTTTGAAGAGGATTTGTGAAATTTTTATAGGCATCGAAAACTAATGATACGTCTACATATTCTCGAAAACATGGTAACCGTCGACCAAAAGAGACAAGAATCTTCAAAATCTAACACCAGATCAAAGAGTAATTGCAGTTTGAAATTTTGCAATTTTTTCGTGTACTAACCCCTTTGGCTTTGAAGAGGATTTGTGAAATTTTTATAGGCATCGAAAACTAATGATACGTCTACATATTCTCGAAAACATGGTAACCATCGACCAAAAGAGACAAGAATCTTCAAAATCTTACACCATATGAAAGAGTTATGGCAGTTTCAAATTTTGCAATTTTTTCGTGTACTAACCCCTTTGGCTTTGAAGCGGATTTGTGAAATTTTTATTCGGATCGAAAACTAATGATACGTCTACATATTCTCGAAAACATGGTAACCGTCGACCAAAAGAGACAAGAATCTTCAAAATCTCACACCATATGAAAGAGTTATTGCAGTTTCAAATTTTGCAATTTTTTCGTATACTAACCCCTTTGGCTTTGAAGAGGATTTGTGAAATTTTTATAGGCATCGAAAACTAATAATACGTCTACATATTCTCGAAAACATGGTAACCGTCGACCAAAAGAGACAAGAATCTTCAAAATCTCACACCATATGAAAGAGTTATTGCAGTTTGAAATTTTGCAATTTTTTCGTGTACTAACCCCTTTTGCTTTGAAGAGGATTTGTGAAATTTTTATATGCATCGAAAACTAATGATACGTCTACATATTCTCGAAAACATGGTAACCATCGACCAAAAGAGACAAGAATCTTCAAAATCTCACACCATATGAAAGAGTTATGGCAGTTTCAAATTTTGTAATTTTTTCGTGTACTAACCCCTTTGGCTTTGAAGCGGATTTGTGAAATTTTTATAGGGATCGAAAACTAATTATACGCCTACATATTCTCAAAAATATGGTAACCATTAATCAAAAGAGACAAGAATCTTCAAAATCTCACACCATATGAAAGAGTTATGGTAGTTTCAAATTTTGCAAGTTATTCGTGTACTAACCCCTTTGGCTTTGAAGCGGATTTGTGAAATGTTTATTCGGATCGAAAACTAATGATACGTCTACATATTCTCGAAAACATGGTAACCGTCGACCAAAAGAGACAAGAATCTTCAAAATCTCACACCATATGAAAGAGTTATTGCAGTTTCAAATTTTGCAATTTTTTCGTGTACTAACCCCTTTGGCTTTGAAGAGGATTTGTGAAATTTTTATACGCATCGAAAACTAATGATACGTCTACATATTCTCGAAAACATGGTAACCATCGACCAAAAGAGACAAGAATCTTCAAAATCTCACACCATATGAAAGAGTTATGGCAGTTTCAAATTTTGCAATTTTTTCGTGTACTAACCCCTTTGGCTTTGAAGCGGATTTGTGAAATTTTTATAGGCATCGAAAACTAATGATACGTCTACATATTCTCGAAAACATGGTAACCGTCGACCAAAAGAGACAAGAATCTTCAAAATCTCACACCATATGAAAGAGTTATTGCAGTTTCAAATTTTGCAATTTTTTCGTGTACTAACCCCTTTGGCTTTGAAGAGGATTTGTGAAATTTTTATAGGCATCGAAAACTAATGATACGTCTACATATTCTCGAAAACATGGTAACCGTCGACCAAAAGAGACAAGAATCTTCAAAATCTAACACCAGATCAAAGAGTAATTGCAGTTTGAAATTTTGCAATTTTTTCGTGTACTAACCCCTTTGGCTTTGAAGAGGATTTGTGAAATTTTTATAGGCATCGAAAACTAATGATACGTCTACATATTCTCGAAAACATGGTAACCATCGACCAAAAGAGACAAGAATCTTCAAAATCTTACACCATATGAAAGAGTTATGGCAGTTTCAAATTTTGCAATTTTTTCGTGTACTAACCCCTTTGGCTTTGAAGCGGATTTGTGAAATTTTTATTCGGATCGAAAACTAATGATACGTCTACATATTCTCGAAAACATGGTAACCGTCGACCAAAAGATACAAGAATCTTCAAAATCTCACACCATATGAAAAAGTTATTGCAGTTTCAAATTTTGCAATTTTTTCGTGTACTAACCCCTTTGGCTTTGAAGAGGATTTGTGAAATTTTTATAGGCATCGAAAACTAATGATACGTCTACATATTCTCGAAAACATGGTAACCATCGACCAAAAGAGACAAGAATCTTCAAAATCTCACACCATATGAAAGAGTTATGGCAGTTTCAAATTTTGTAATTTTTTCGTGTACTAACCCCTTTGGCTTTGAAGCGGATTTGTGAAATTTTTATAGGGATCGAAAACTAATGATACGCCTACATATTCTCAAAAATATGGTAACCATTAATCAAAAGAGACAAGAATCTTCAAAATCTCACACCATATGAAAGAGTTATGGTAGTTTCAAATTTTGCAAGTTATTCGTGTACTAACCCCTTTGGCTTTGAAACGGATTTGTGAAATGTTTATTCGGATCGAAAACTAATGATACGTCTACATATTCTCGAAAACATGGTAACCGTCGACCAAAAGAGACAAGAATCTTCAAAATCTCACACCATATGAAAGAGTTATTGCAGTTTCAAATTTTGCAATTTTTTCGTATACTAACCCCTTTGGCTTTGAAGAGGATTTGTGAAATTTTTATAGGCATCGAAAACTAATAATACGTCTACATATTCTCGAAAACATGGTAACCGTCGACCAAAAGAGACAAGAATCTTCAAAATCTCACACCATATGAAAGAGTTATTGCAGTTTGAAATTTTGCAATTTTTTCGTGTACTAACCCCTTTTGCTTTGAAGAGGATTTGTGAAATTTTTATATGCATCGAAAACTAATGATACGTCTACATATTCTCGAAAACATGGTAACCATCGACCAAAAGAGACAAGAATCTTCAAAATCTCACACCATATGAAAGAGTTATGGCAGTTTCAAATTTTGTAATTTTTTCGTGTACTAACCCCTTTGGCTTTGAAGCGGATTTGTGAAATTTTTATAGGGATCGAAAACTAATTATACGCCTACATATTCTCAAAAATATGGTAACCATTAATCAAAAGAGACAAGAATCTTCAAAATCTCACACCATATGAAAGAGTTATGGTAGTTTCAAATTTTGCAAGTTATTCGTGTACTAACCCCTTTGGCTTTGAAGCGGATTTGTGAAATGTTTATTCGGATCGAAAACTAATGATACGTCTACATATTCTCGAAAACATGGTAACCGTCGACCAAAAGAGACAAGAATCTTCAAAATCTCACACCATATGAAAGAGTTATTGCAGTTTCAAATTTTGCAATTTTTTCGTGTACTAACCCCTTTGGCTTTGAAGAGGATTTGTGAAATTTTTATACGCATCGAAAACTAATGATACGTCTACATATTCTCGAAAACATGGTAACCATCGACCAAAAGAGACAAGAATCTTCAAAATCTCACACCATATGAAAGAGTTATGGCAGTTTCAAATTTTGCAATTTTTTCGTGTACTAACCCCTTTGGCTTTGAAGCGGATTTGTGAAATTTTTATAGGCATCGAAAACTAATGATACGTCTACATATTCTCGAAAACATGGTAACCGTCGACCAAAAGAGACAAGAATCTTCAAAATCTCACACCATATGAAAGAGTTATTGCAGTTTCAAATTTTGCAATTTTTTCGTGTACTAACCCCTTTGGCTTTGAAGAGGATTTGTGAAATTTTTATAGGCATCGAAAACTAATGATACGTCTACATATTCTCGAAAACATGGTAACCGTCGACCAAAAGAGACAAGAATCTTCAAAATCTAACACCAGATCAAAGAGTAATTGCAGTTTGAAATTTTGCAATTTTTTCGTGTACTAACCCCTTTGGCTTTGAAGAGGATTTGTGAAATTTTTATAGGCATCGAAAACTAATGATACGTCTACATATTCTCGAAAACATGGTAACCATCGACCAAAAGAGACAAGAATCTTCAAAATCTTACACCATATGAAAGAGTTATGGCAGTTTCAAATTTTGCAATTTTTTCGTGTACTAACCCCTTTGGCTTTGAAGCGGATTTGTGAAATTTTTATTCGGATCGAAAACTAATGATACGTCTACATATTCTCGAAAACATGGTAACCGTCGACCAAAAGATACAAGAATCTTCAAAATCTCACACCATATGAAAAAGTTATTGCAGTTTCAAATTTTGCAATTTTTTCGTGTACTAACCCCTTTGGCTTTGAAGAGGATTTGTGAAATTTTTATAGGCATCGAAAACTAATGATACGTCTACATATTCTCGAAAACATGGTAACCATCGACCAAAAGAGACAAGAATCTTCAAAATCTCACACCATATGAAAGAGTTATGGCAGTTTCAAATTTTGTAATTTTTTCGTGTACTAACCCCTTTGGCTTTGAAGCGGATTTGTGAAATTTTTATAGGGATCGAAAACTAATGATACGCCTACATATTCTCAAAAATATGGTAACCATTAATCAAAAGAGACAAGAATCTTCAAAATCTCACACCATATGAAAGAGTTATGGTAGTTTCAAATTTTGCAAGTTATTCGTGTACTAACCCCTTTGGCTTTGAAACGGATTTGTGAAATGTTTATTCGGATCGAAAACTAATGATACGTCTACATATTCTCGAAAACATGGTAACCGTCGACCAAAAGAGACAAGAATCTTCAAAATCTCACACCATATGAAAGAGTTATTGCAGTTTCAAATTTTGCAATTTTTTCGTGTACTAACCCCTTTGGCTTTGAAGAGGATTTGTGAAATTTTTATACGCATCGAAAACTAATGATACGTCTACATATTCTCGAAAACATGGTAACCATCGACCAAAAGAGACAAGAATCTTCAAAATCTCACACCATATGAAAGAGTTATGACAGTTTCAAATTTTGCAATTTTTTCGTGTACTAACCCCTTTGGCTTTGAAGCGGATTTGTGAAATTTTTATAGGCATCGAAAACTAATGATACGTCTACATATTCTCGAAAACATGGTAACCGTCGACCAAAAGAGACAAGAATCTTCAAAATCTCACACCATATGAAAGAGTTATTGCAGTTTCAAATTTTGCAATTTTTTCGTGTACTAACCCCTTTGGCTTTGAAGAGGATTTGTGAAATTTTTATAGGCATCGAAAACTAATGATACGTCTACATATTCTCAAAAACATGGTAACCGTCGACCAAAAGAGACAAGAATCTTCAAAATCTAACACCAGATCAAAGAGTAATTGCAGTTTGAAATTTTGCAATTTTTTCGTGTACTAACCCCTTTGGCTTTGAAGAGGATTTGTGAAATATTTATAGGCATCGAAAACCAATGATACGTCTACATATTCTCGAAAACATGGTAACCATCGACCAAAAGAGACAAGAATCTTCAAAATCTTACACCATATGAAAGAGTTATGGCAGTTTCAAATTTTGCAATTTTTTCGTGTACTAACCCCTTTGGCTTTGAAGCGGATTTGTGAAATTTTTATTCGGATCGAAAACTAATGATACGTCTACGTATTCTCGAAAACATGGTAACCGTCGACCAAAAGAGACAAGAATCTTCAAAATCTCACACCATATGAAAGAGTTATTGCAGTTTCAAATTTTGCAATTTTTTCGTATACTAACCCCTTTGGCTTTGAAGAGGATTTGTGAAATTTTTATAGGCATCGAAAACTAATAATACGTCTACATATTCTCGAAAACATGGTAACCGTCGACCAAAAGAGACAAGAATCTTCAAAATCTCACACCATATGAAAGAGTTATTGCAGTTTGAAATTTTGCAATTTTTTCGTGTACTAACCCCTTTTGCTTTGAAGAGGATTTGTGAAATTTTTATATGCATCGAAAACTAATGATACGTCTACATATTCTCGAAAACATGGTAACCATCGACCAAAAGAGACAAGAATCTTCAAAATCTAACACCATATGAAAGAGTTATGGCAGTTTCAAATTTTGCAATTTTTTCGTGTACTAACCCCTTTGACTTTAAAGAGGATTTGTGAAATTTTTATAGGCATCGAAAACTAATGATACGTCTACATATTCTCGTAAACAAGGTAACCGTCGACCAAAAGAGACAAGAATCTTCAAAATCTCACATCATATGAAAGAGTTATGGCAGTTTCAAATTTTGCAATTTTTTCGTGTACTAACCCCTTTGGCTTTGAAGCGGATTTGTGAAATTTTTATTCGGATCGAAAACTAATGATACGTCTACATATTCTCGAAAACATGGTAACCGTCGACCAAAAGAGACAAGAATCTTCAAAATCTCACACCATATGAAAGAGTTATTGCAGTTTCAAATTTTGCAATTTTTTCGTATACTAACCCCTTTGGCTTTGAAGAGGATTTGTGAAATTTTTATAGGCATCGAAAACTAATGATACGTCTACATATTCTCGTAAACATGGTAACCGTCGACCAAAAGAGACAAGAATCTTCAAAATCTCACATCATATGAAAGAGTTATGGCAGTTTCAAATTTTGCAATTTTTTCGTGTACTAACCCCTTTGGCTTTGAAGCGGATTTGTGAAATTTTTATTCGGATCGAAAACTAATGATACGTCTACATATTCTCGAAAACATGGTAACCGTCGACCAAAAGAGACAAGAATCTTCAAAATCTCACACCATATGAAAGAGTTATTGCAGTTTCAAATTTTGCAATTTTTTCGTGTACTAACCCCTTTGGCTTTGAAGAGAATTTGTGAAATTTTTACAGGCATCGAAAACTAATGATACGTCTACATATTCTCGAAAATATGGTAACCATCGACGAAAAGAGACAAGAATCTTCAAAATCTCACACCATATGAAAGAGTTATGGCAGTTTCAAATTATGCAATTTTTTCGTGTACTAACCCCTTTGGCTTTGAAGCGGATTTGTGAAATTTTTATTCGGATCGAAAACTAATGATACGTCTACATATTCTCGAAAACATGGTAACCGTCGACCAAAAGAGACAAGAATCTTCAAAATCTCACACCATATGAAAGAGTTATTGCAGTTTCAAATTTTGCAATTTTTTCGTGTACTAACCCCTTTGGCTTTGAAGAGGATTTGTGAAATTTTTATAGGCATCGAAAACTAATGATACGTCTACATATTCTCGAAAACATGGTAACTGTCGACCAAAAGAGACAAGAATCTTCAAAATCTCACACCATATGAAAGAGTTATTGCAGTTTCAAATTTTGCAATTTTTTCGTGTACTAACCCCTTTTGCTTTGAAGAGGATTTGTGAAATTTTTATAGGCATCGAAAACTAATGATACGTCTACATATTCTTGAAAACATGGTAACCATCGACCAAAAGAGACAAGAATCTTCAAAATCTCACACCATATGAAAGAGTTATGGCAGTTTCAAATTTTGCAATTTTTTCGTGTACTAACCCCTTTGACTTTGAAGAGGATTTGTGAAATTTTTATAGGCATCGAAAACTAATGATACGTCTACTTATTCTCGAAAATATGGTAACCATCGACGAAAAGAGACAAGAATCTTCAAAATCTCACACCATATGAAAGACTTATGGCAGTTTCAAATTTTGTAATTTTTTCGTGTACTAACCCCTTTGGCTTTGAAGCGGATTTGTGAAATTTTTATTGGGATCGAAAACTAATGATACGTCTACATATTCTCGAAAACATGGTAACCGTCGACCAAAAGATACAAGAATCTTCAAAATCTCACACCATATGAAAGAGTTATTGCAGTTTCAAATTTTGCAATTTTTTCGTGTACTAACCCCTTTGGCTTTGAAGAGGATTTGTGAAGTTTTTATAGGCATCGAAAACTAATGATACATCTACATATTTTCGAAAACATGGTAACCATCGACCAAAAGAGACAAGAATCTTCAAAATCTCACACCATATGAAAGAGTTATGGCAGTTTCAAATTTTGCAATTTTTTCGTGTACTAACCCCTTTGGCTTTGAAGCGGATTTGTGAAATTTTTATTGGGATCGAAAACTAATGATACGTCTACATATTCTCGAAAACATGGTAACCGTCGACCAAAAGAGACAAGAATCTTCTAAATCTCACACCATATGAAAGAGTTATGGCAGTTTCAAATTTTGCAATTTTTTCGTGTACTAACCCCTTTGGCTTTGAAGAGAATTTGTGAAATTTTTACAAGCATCGAAAACTAATGATACGTCTACATATTCACGAAAACATGGTAACCATCGACCAAAAGAAACAAGAATCTTCAAAATCTCACACCATATGAGAGAGTTATGGCAGTTTCAAATTTTGTAATTTTTTCGTGTACTAACCCCTTTGGCTTTGAAGCGGATTTGTGAAATTTTTATTGGGATCGAAAACTAATGATACGTCTACATATTCTAGAAAACATGGTAACCGTCGACCAAAAGAGACAAGAATCTTCAAAATCTCACACCATATGAAAGAGTTATGGCAGTTTCAAATTTTGCAATTTTTTCGTGTACTAACCCCTTTGGCTTTGAAGAGAATTTGTGAAATTTTTACAGGCATCGAAAACTAATGATACGTCTACATATTCACGAAAACATGGTAACCATCGACCAAAAGAGACAAGAATCTTCAAAATCATACACCATATGAAAGAGTTATGGCAGTTTCAAATTTTGCAATTTTTTCGTGTACTAACCCCTTTGTCTTTGAAGAGGATTTGTGAAATTTTTATAGGTATCGAAAACTAATGATATGTCTACTTATTCTCGAAAATATGGTAACCATCGACGAAAAGAGACAAGAATCTTCAAAATCTCACACCATATGAAAGAGTTATGGCAGTTTCAAATTTGTAATTTTTTCGTGTACTAACCCCTTTGGCTTTGAAGCGGATTTGTGAAATTTTTATTGGCATAAAAAACTAATGATACGTCTACATATTCTCGTAAACATGGTAACCGTCGACCAAAAGAGACAAGAATCTTCAAAATCTCAAATCATATGAAAGAGTTATGGCAGTTTCAAATTTTGCAATTTTTTCGTGTACTAACCCCTTTGGCTTTGAAGCGGATTTGTGAAATTTTTATTCGGATCGAAAACTAATGATACGTCTACATATTCTCGAAAACATGGTAACCGTCGACCAAAAGAGACAAGAATCTTCAAAATCTCACACCATATGAAAGAGTTATTGCAGTTTCAAATTTTGCAATTTTTTCGTATACTAACCCCTTTGGCTTTGAAGAGGATTTGTGAAATTTTTATAGGCATCGAAAACTAATGATACGTCTACATATTCTCGAAAACATGGTAACCGTCGACCAAAAGAGACAAGAATCTTCAAAATCTCACACCATATGAAAGAGTTATTGCAGTTTGAAATTTTGCAATTTTTTCGTGTACTAACCCCTTTTGCTTTGAAGAGGATTTGTGAAATTTTTATAGGCATCGAAAACTAATGATACGTCTGCATATTCTCGAAAACATGGTAACCATCGACCAAAAGAGACAAGAATCTTCAAAATCTTACACCATATGAAAGAGTTATGGCAGTTTCAAATTTTGCAATTTTTTCGTGTACTAACCCCTTTGACTTTGAAGAGGATTTGTGAAATTTTTATAGGCATCGAAAACTAATGATACGTCTACTTATTCTCGAAAATATGGTAACCATCGACGAAAAGAGACAAGAATCTTCAAAATCTCACACCATATGAAAGAGTTATGGCAGTTTCAAATTTTGCAATTTTTTCGTGTACTAACCCCTTTGGCTTTGAAGCGGATTTGTGAAATTTTTATTGGGATCGAAAACTAATGATACGTCTACATATTCTCGAAAACATGGTAACCGTCGACCAAAAGAGACAAGAATCTTCAAAATCTCACACCATATGAAAGAGTTATTGCAGTTTCAAATTTTGCAATTTTTTCGTGTACTAACCCCTTTTGCTTTGAAGAGGATTTGTGAAATTTTTATAGGCATCGAAAACTAATGATACGTCTACATATTCTCGAAAACATGGTAACCATCGACCGAAAGAGACAAGAATCTTCAAAATCTCACACCATATGAAAGAGTTATGGCAGTTTCAAATTTTGCAATTTTTTCGTGTACTAACCCCTTTGACTTTGAAGAGGATTTGTGAAATTTTTATAGGCATCGAAAACTAATGATACGTCTACTTATTCTCGAAAATATGGTAACCATCGACGAAAAGAGACAAGAATCTTCAAAATCTCACACCATATGAAAGACTTATGGCAGTTTCAAATTTTGTAATTTTTTCGTTTACTAACCCCTTTGGCTTTGAAGCGGATTTGTGAAATTTTTATTGGGATCGAAAACTAATGATACGTCTACATATTCTCGAAAACATGGTAACCGTCGACCAAAAGATACAAGAATCTTCAAAATCTCACACCATATGAAAGAGTTATTGCAGTTTCAAATTTTGCAATTTTTTCGTGTACTAACCCCTTTGGCTTTGAAGAGGATTTGTGAAATTTTTATAGGCATCGAAAACTAATGATACATCTACATATTTTCGAAAACATGGTAACCATCGACCAAAAGAGACAAGAATCTTCAAAGTCTCACACCATATGAAAGAGTTATGGCAGTTTCAAATTTTGCAATTTTTTCGTGTACTAACCCCTTTGGCTTTGAAGCGGATTTGTGAAATTTTTATAGGCATCGAAAACTAATGATACGTCTACATATTCTTGAAAACGTGGTAACCATCGACCAAAAGAGACAAGAATCTTCAAAATCTCACACCATATGAAAGAGTTATGGCAGTTTCAAATTTTGCAATTTTTTCGTGTACTAACCCCTTTGACTTTGAAGAGGATTTGTGAAATTTTTATAGGCATCGAAAACTAATGATACGTCTACTTATTCTCGAAAATATGGTAACCATCGACGAAAAGAGACAAGAATCTTCAAAATCTCACACCATATGAAAGACTTATGGCAGTTTCAAATTTTGTAATTTTTTCGTGTACTAACCCCTTTGGCTTTGAAGCGGATTTGTGAAATTTTTATTGGGATCGAAAACTAATGATACGTCTACATATTCTCGAAAACATGGTAACCGTCGACCAAAAGATACAAGAATCTTCAAAATCTCACACCATATGAAAGAGTTATTGCAGTTTCAAATTTTGCAATTTTTTCGTGTACTAACCCCTTTGGCTTTGAAGAGGATTTGTGAAATTTTTATAGGCATCGAAAACTAATGATACGTCTACATATTCTCGAAAACATGGTAACCATCGACCAAAAGAGACAAGAATCTTCAAAATCTCACACCATATGAAAGAGTTATTGCAGTTTCAAATATTGCAATTTTTTCGTGTACTAACCCCTTTGGCTTTGAAGCGGATTTGTGAAATTTTTATTGGGATCGAAAACTAATGATACGTCTACATATTCTCGAAAACATGGTAACCGTCGACCAAAAGAGACAAGAATCTTCAAAATCTCACACCATATGAAAGAGTTATTGCAGTTTCAAATTTTGCAATTTTTTCGTGTACTAACCCCTTTTGCTTTGAAGAGGATTTGTGAAATTTTTTTAGGCATCGAAAACTAATGATACGTCTACATATTCTCGAAAACATGGTAACCATCGACCGAAAGAGACAAGAATCTTCAAAATCTCACACCATATGAAAGAGTTATGGCAGTTTCAAATTTTGCAATTTTTTCGTGTACTAACCCCTTTGACTTTGAAGAGGATTTGTGAAATTTTTATAGGCATCGAAAACTAATGATACGTCTACTTATTCTCGAAAATATGGTAACCATCGACGAAAAGAGACAAGAATCTTCAAAATCTCACACCATATGAAAGACTTATGGCAGTTTCAAATTTTGTAATTTTTTCGTGTACTAACCCCTTTGGCTTTGAAGCGGATTTGTGAAATTTTTATTGGGATCGAAAACTAATGATACGTCTACATATTCTCGAAAACATGGTAACCGTCGACCAAAAGATACAAGAATCTTCAAAATCTCACACCATATGAAAGAGTTATTGCAGTTTCAAATTTTGCAATTTTTTCGTGTACTAACCCCTTTGGCTTTGAAGAGGATTTGTGAAATTTTTATAGGCATCGAAAACTAATGATACGTCTACATATTCTCGAAAACATGGTAACCATCGACCAAAAGAGACAAGAATCTTCAAAATCTCACACCATATGAAAGAGTTATTGCAGTTTCAAATATTGCAATTTTTTCGTGTACTAACCCCTTTGGCTTTGAAGCGGATTTGTGAAATTTTTATTGGGATCGAAAACTAATGATACGTCTACATATTCTCGAAAACATGGTAACCGTCGACCAAAAGAGACAAGAATCTTCAAAATCTCACACCATATGAAAGAGTTATTGCAGTTTCAAATTTTGCAATTTTTTCGTGTACTAACCCCTTTTGCTTTGAAGAGGATTTGTGAAATTTTTATAGGCATCGAAAACTAATGATACGTCTACATATTCTCGAAAACATGGTAACCATCGACCGAAAGAGACAAGAATCTTCAAAATCTCACACCATATGAAAGAGTTATGGCAGTTTCAAATTTTGCAATTTTTTCGTGTACTAACCCCTTTGACTTTGAAGAGGATTTGTGAAATTTTTATAGGCATCGAAAACTAATGATACGTCTACTTATTCTCGAAAATATGGTAACCATCGACGAAAAGAGACAAGAATCTTCAAAATCTCACACCATATGAAAGACTTATGGCAGTTTCAAATTTTGTAATTTTTTCGTTTACTAACCCCTTTGGCTTTGAAGCGGATTTGTGAAATTTTTATTGGGATCGAAAACTAATGATACGTCTACATATTCTCGAAAACATGGTAACCGTCGACCAAAAGATACAAGAATCTTCAAAATCTCACACCATATGAAAGAGTTATTGCAGTTTCAAATTTTGCAATTTTTTCGTGTACTAACCCCTTTGGCTTTGAAGAGGATTTGTGAAATTTTTATAGGCATCGAAAACTAATGATACATCTACATATTTTCGAAAACATGGTAACCATCGACCAAAAGAGACAAGAATCTTCAAAGTCTCACACCATATGAAAGAGTTATGGCAGTTTCAAATTTTGCAATTTTTTCGTGTACTAACCCCTTTGGCTTTGAAGCGGATTTGTGAAATTTTTATAGGCATCGAAAACTAATGATACGTCTACATATTCTTGAAAACGTGGTAACCATCGACCAAAAGAGACAAGAATCTTCAAAATCTCACACCATATGAAAGAGTTATGGCAGTTTCAAATTTTGCAATTTTTTCGTGTACTAACCCCTTTGACTTTGAAGAGGATTTGTGAAATTTTTATAGGCATCGAAAACTAATGATACGTCTACTTATTCTCGAAAATATGGTAACCATCGACGAAAAGAGACAAGAATCTTCAAAATCTCACACCATATGAAAGACTTATGGCAGTTTCAAATTTTGTAATTTTTTCGTGTACTAACCCCTTTGGCTTTGAAGCGGATTTGTGAAATTTTTATTGGGATCGAAAACTAATGATACGTCTACATATTCTCGAAAACATGGTAACCGTCGACCAAAAGATACAAGAATCTTCAAAATCTCACACCATATGAAAGAGTTATTGCAGTTTCAAATTTTGCAATTTTTTCGTGTACTAACCCCTTTGGCTTTGAAGAGGATTTGTGAAATTTTTATAGGCATCGAAAACTAATGATACGTCTACATATTCTCGAAAACATGGTAACCATCGACCAAAAGAGACAAGAATCTTCAAAATCTCACACCATATGAAAGAGTTATTGCAGTTTCAAATATTGCAATTTTTTCGTGTACTAACCCCTTTGGCTTTGAAGCGGATTTGTGAAATTTTTATTGGGATCGAAAACTAATGATACGTCTACATATTCTCGAAAACATGGTAACCGTCGACCAAAAGAGACAAGAATCTTCAAAATCTCACACCATATGAAAGAGTTATTGCAGTTTCAAATTTTGCAATTTTTTCGTGTACTAACCCCTTTTGCTTTGAAGAGGATTTGTGAAATTTTTTTAGGCATCGAAAACTAATGATACGTCTACATATTCTCGAAAACATGGTAACCATCGACCGAAAGAGACAAGAATCTTCAAAATCTCACACCATATGAAAGAGTTATGGCAGTTTCAAATTTTGCAATTTTTTCGTGTACTAACCCCTTTGACTTTGAAGAGGATTTGTGAAATTTTTATAGGCATCGAAAACTAATGATACGTCTACTTATTCTCGAAAATATGGTAACCATCGACGAAAAGAGACAAGAATCTTCAAAATCTCACACCATATGAAAGACTTATGGCAGTTTCAAATTTTGTAATTTTTTCGTGTACTAACCCCTTTGGCTTTGAAGCGGATTTGTGAAATTTTTATTGGGATCGAAAACTAATGATACGTCTACATATTCTCGAAAACATGGTAACCGTCGACCAAAAGATACAAGAATCTTCAAAATCTCACACCATATGAAAGAGTTATTGCAGTTTCAAATTTTGCAATTTTTTCGTGTACTAACCCCTTTGGCATTGAAGAGGACTTGTGAAATTTTTATAGGCATCGAAAACTAATGATACATCTACATATTTTCGAAAACATGGTAACCATCGACCAAAAGAGACAAGAATCTTCAAAGTCTCACACCATATGAAAGAGTTATGGCAGTTTCAAATTTTGCAATTTTTTCGTGTACTAACCCCTTTGGCTTTGAAGCGGATTTGTGAAATTTTTATAGGCATCGAAAACTAATGATACGTCTACATATTCTTGAAAACGTGGTAACCATCGACCAAAAGAGACAAGAATCTTCAAAATCTCACACCATATGAAAGAGTTATGGCAGTTTCAAATTTTGCAATTTTTTCGTGTACTAACCCCTTTGACTTTGAAGAGGATTTGTGAAATTTTTATAGGCATCGAAAACTAATGATACGTCTACTTATTCTCGAAAATATGGTAACCATCGACGAAAAGAGACAAGAATCTTCAAAATCTCACACCATATGAAAGACTTATGGCAGTTTCAAATTTTGTAATTTTTTCGTGTACTAACCCCTTTGGCTTTGAAGCGGATTTGTGAAATTTTTATTGGGATCGAAAACTAATGATACGTCTACATATTCTCGAAAACATGGTAACCGTCGACCAAAAGATACAAGAATCTTCAAAATCTCACACCATATGAAAGAGTTATTGCAGTTTCAAATTTTGCAATTTTTTCGTGTACTAACCCCTTTGGCTTTGAAGAGGATTTGTGAAATTTTTATAGGCATCGAAAACTAATGATACGTCTACATATTCTCGAAAACATGGTAACCATCGACCAAAAGAGACAAGAATCTTCAAAATCTCACACCATATGAAAGGGTTATTGCAGTTTCAAATTTTGCAATTTTTTCGTGTACTAACCCCTTTTGCTTTGAAGAGGATTTGTGAAATTTTTATAGGCATCGAAAACTAATGATACGCCTACATATTCTCAAAAATATGGTAACCATTAATCAAAAGAGACAAGAATCTTCAAAATCTCACACCATATGAAAGAGTTATGGTAGTTTCAAATTTTGCAAGTTATTCGTGTACTAACCCCTTTGGCTTTGAAGCGGATTTGTGAAATGTTTATTCGGATCGAAAACTAATGATACGTCTACAGATTCTCGAAAACATGGTAACCGTCGACCAAAAGAGACAAGAATCTTCAAAATCTCACACCATATGAAAGAGTTATTGCAGTTTCAAATTTTGCAATTTTTTCGTGTACTAACCCCTTTGGCTTTGAAGAGGATTTGTGAAATTTTTATACGCATCGAAAACTAATGATACGTCTACATATTCTCGAAAACATGGTAACCATCGACCAAAAGAGACAAGAATCTTCAAAATCTCACACCATATGAAAGAGTTATGGCAGTTTCAAATTTTGCAATTTTTTCGTGTACTAACCCCTTTGGCTTTGAAGCGGATTTGTGAAATTTTTATAGGCATCGAAAACTAATGATACGTCTACATATTCTCGAAAACATGGTAACCATCGACCAAAAGAGACAAGAATCTTCAAAATCTCACACCATATGAAAGAGTTATGGCAGTTTCAAATTTTTCAATTTTTTCGTGTACTAACCCCTTTGGCTTTGAAGCGGATTTGTGAAATTTTTAATGGGATCGAAAACTAATGATACGTCTACATATTCTCGTAAACATGGTAACCGTCGACCAAAAGAGACAAGAATCTTCAAAATCTCACAACATATGAAATAGTTATGGCAGTTTCAAATTTTGCAATTTTTTCGTGTACTAACCCCTTTGACTTTGAAGCGGATTTGTGAAATTTTTATTCGGATCGAAAACTAATGATACGTCTACATATTCTCGAAAACATGGTAACCGTCGACCAAAAGAGACAAGAATCTTCAAAATCTAACACCATATGAAAAAGTTATTGCAGTTTCAAATTTTGCAATTTTTTCGTGTACTAACCCCTTTGGCTTTGAAGAGGATTTGTGAAATTTTTATAGGCATCGAAAACTAATGATACGTCTACATATTCTCGAAAACATGGTAACCATCGACCAAAAGGGACAAGAATCTTCAAAATCTCACACCATATGAAAGAGTTATGGCAGTTTCAAATTTTGCTATTTTTTCGTGTACTAACCCCTTTGGCTTTGAAGCGGATTTGTGAAATTTTTATTGGGATCGAAAACTAATGATACGTCTACATATTCTCGAAATCATGGTAACCGTCGACCAAAAGAGACAAGAATCTTCAAAATCTCACACCATATTAAAGAGTTATTACAGTTTCAAATTTTGCAATTTTTTCGTGTACTAACCCCTTTGACCTTGAAGCGGATTTGTGAAATTTTTATTCGGATCGAAAACTAATGATACGTCTACATATTCTCGAAAACATGGTAACCGTCGACCAAAAGAGACAAGAATCTTCAAAATCTAACACCATATGAAAGAGTTATTGCAGTTTCAAATTTTGCAATTTTTTCGTGTACTAACCCCTTTGGCTTTGAAGAGGATTTGTGAAATTTTTATAGGCATCGAAAACTAATGATACGTGTACATATTCTCGAAAACATGGTAACCATCGACCAAAAGGGACAAGAATCTTCAAAATCTCACACCATATGAAAGAGTTATGGCAGTTTCAAATTTTGCTATTTTTTTCGTGTACTAACCCCTTTGGCTTTGAAGCGGATTTGTGAAATTTTTATTGGGATCGAAAACTAATGATACGTCTACATATTCTCGAAAACATGGTAACCGTCGACCAAAAGAGACAAGAATCTTCAAAATCTCACACCATATGAAAGAGTTATGGCAGTTTCAAATTTTGCAATTTTTTCGTGTACTAACCCATTTGGCTTTGAAGCGGATTTGTGAAATTTTTATTGGGATCGAAAACTAATGATACGTCTACATATTCTCGAAAACATGATAACCGTCGACCAAAAGAGACAAGAATCTTCAAAATCTCACACCATATGAAAGAGTTATGGCAGTTTCAAATTTTACAATTTTTTCGTGTACTAACCCTTTTGGCTTTGAAGAGGATTTTTGAAATTTTTATAGGAATCGAAAACTGATGATACGTCTACTTATTCTCGAAAATATGGTAACCATCGACCAAAAGAGACAAGAATCTTAAAAATCTCACACCATATGAAAGAGTTATGGCAGTTTCAAATTTTGCAATTTTTTCCTGTACTAACCCCTTTGGCTTTGAAGCGGATTTGTGAAATTTTTATTGGGATCGAAAACTAATGATACGTCTACATATTCTCGAACACATGGTTACCGTCGACCAAAAGAGACAAGAATCTTCAAAATCTCACACCATATGAAAGAGTTATGGCAGTTTCAAATTTTGCAATTTTTTCGTGTACTAACCCCTTTGGCTTTGAAGAGGATTTGTGAAATTTTTATTGGGATCGAAAACTAATGATACGTCTACATATTCTCGAACACATGGTTACCGTCGACCAAAAGAGACAAGAATCTTCAAAATCTCACACCATATGAAAGAGTTATGGCAATTTCAAATTTTACAATTTTTTCGTGTACTAACCCCTTTGGCTTTGAAGAGGATTTGTGAAATTTTTACAGGCATCGAAAACTAATGATACGTCTACATATTCTCGAAAACATGGTAACCATCAACCAAAAGAGACAAGAATCTTCAAAATCTTACACCATATGAAAGAGTTATGGCAGTTTCAAATTTTGTAATTTTTTCGTGTACTAACCCCTTTGACTTTGAAGAGGATTTGTGAAATTTTTATAGGCATCGAAAACTAATGATACGTCTACTTATTCTCGAAAATATGGTAACCATCGACGAAAAGAGACAAGAATCTTCAAAATCTCACACCATATGAAAGAGTTATGGCAGTTTCAAATTTTGTAATTTTTTCGTGTACTAACCCCTTTAGCTTTGAAGCGGATTTGTGAAATTTTTATTGGCATCGAAAACTAATGATACGTCTACATATTCTCGTAAACATGGTAACCGTCGACCAAAAGATACAAGAATCTTCAAAATCTCACATCATATGAAAGAGTTATGGCAGTTTCAAATTTTGCAATTTTTTCGTGTACTAACCCCTTTGGCTTTGAAGCGGATTTGTGAAATTTTTATTGGGATCGAAAACTAATGATACGTCTACATATTCTCGAACACATGGTTACCGTCGACCAAAAGAGACAAGAATCTTCAAAATCTCACACCATATGAAAGAGTTATGGCAGTTTCAAATTTTGCAATTTTTTCGTGTACTAACCCCTTTGGCTTTGAAGAGGATTTGTGAAATTTTTACAGGAATCGAAAACTAATGATACGTCTACATATTCTCGAAAACATGGTAACCATCGACCAAAAGAGACAAGAATCTTCAAAATCATACACCATATGAAAGAGTTATGGCAGTTTCAAATTTTGCAATTTTTTCGTGTACTAACCCCTTTGTCTTTGAAGAGGATTTGTGAAATTTTTATAGGCATCGAAAACTAATGATACGTCAACTTATTCTCGAAAATATGGTAACCATCGACGAAAAGAGACAAGAATCTTCAAAATCTCACACCATATGAAAGAGTTATTGCAGTTTACTAATTTTGTAATTTTTTCGTGTACTAACCCCTTTCGCTTTGAAGCGGATTTGTGAAATTTTTATTGGCATCGAAAACTAATGATACGTCTACATATTCTCATAAACATGGTAACCGTCGACCAAAAGAGACAAGAATCTTCAAAATCTCACAACATATGAAAGAGTTACGGCAGTTTCAAATTTTGCAATTTTTTCGTGTACTAACCCCTTTGGCTTTGAAACAGATTTGTGAAATTTTTATTGGGGTCGAAAACTAATGATACGTCTACATATTCTCGAAAACATGGTAACCGTTGACCAAAAGAGACCAGAATCTTCAAAATCTCACACCATATGAAAGAGTTATTGCAGTTTCAAATTTTGCAATTTTTTCGTGTACTAACCCCTTTGGCTTTGAAGAGGATTTGTTAAATTTTTATAGGCATCGAAAACTAATGATACGTCTACATATTCTCGAAAACATGGTAACCATCGACCAAAAGAGACAAGAATCTTCAAAATCTCACACCATATGAAAGAGTTATGGCAGTTTCAAATTTTGCAATTTTTTTCGTGTACTAACCCCTTTGGCTTTGAAGCGGATTTGTGAAATTTTTATTGGGATCGAAAACTAATGATACGTCTACATATTCTCTAAAACATGGTAACCGTCGACCAAAAGAGACAAGAATCTTCAAAATCTCACACCATATGAAAGAGTTATGGCAGTTTCAAATTTTGCAATTTTTTCGTGTACTAACCCCTTTGGCTTTGAAGCGGATTTGTGAAAATTTTATTCGGATCGAAAAATAATGATACGTCTACATATTCTCGAAAACATGGTAACCGTCGACCAAAAGAGACAAGAATCTTCAAAATCTCACACCATATGAAAGAGTTATTGCAGTTTCAAATTTTGCAATTTTTTCGTGTACTAACCCCTTTGGCTTTGAAGAGGATTTGTGAAATTTTTATAGGCATCGAAAACTAATGATACGTCTACATATTCTCGAAAACATGGTAACCATCGACCAAAAGAGACAAGAATCTTCAAAATCTCACACCATATGAAAGAGTTATGGCAGTTTCAAATTTTGCAATTTTTTCGTGTACTAACCCCTTTGACTTTGAAGAGGATTTGTGAAATTTTTACAGGCATCGAAAACTAATGATACGTCTACATATTCTCGAAAACATGGTAACCATCGACCAAAAGAGACAAGAATCTTCAAAATCTCACACCATATGAAAGAGTTATGGCAGTTTCAAATTTTGTAATTTTTTCGTGTACTAACCCCTTTGGCTTTGAAGCGGATTTGTGAAAATTTTATTCGGATCGAAAACTAATGATACGTCTACATATTCTCTAAAACATGGTAACCATCAACCAAAAGAGACAAGAATCTTCAAAATCTTAAACCATATGAAAGAGTTATGGCAGTTTCAAATTTTGTAATTTTTTCGTGTACTAACCCCTTTGACTTTGAAGAGGATTTGTGAAATTTTTATAGGCATCGAAAACTAATGATACGTCTACTTATTCTCGAAAATATGGTAACCATCGACGAAAAGAGACAAGAATCTTCAAAATCTCACACCATATGAAAGAGTTATGGCAGTTTCAAATTTTGTAATTTTTTCGTGTACTAACCCCTTTAGCTTTGAAGCGGATTTGTGAAATTTTTATTGGCATCGAAAACTAATGATACGTCTACATATTCTCGTAAACATGGTAACCTTCGACCAAAAGATACAAGAATCTTCAAAATCTCACACCATATGAAAGAGTTATGGCAGTTTCAAATTTTGCAATTTTTTCGTGTACTAACCCCTTTGGCTTTGAAGCGGATTTGTGAAATTTTTACAGGAATCGAAAACTAATGATACGTCTACATATTCTCGAACACATGGTAACCATCGACCAAAAGAGACAAGAATCTTCAAAATCATACACCATATGAAAGAGTTATGGCAGTTTCAAATTTTGCAATTTTTTCGTGTACTAACCCCTTTGGCTTTGAAGAGGATTTGTGAAATTTTTACAGGAATCGAAAACTAATTATACGTCTACATATTCTCGAAAACATGGTAACCATCGACCAAAAGAGACAAGAATCTTCAAAATCATACACCATATGAAAGAGTTATGGCAGTTTCAAATTTTGCAATTTTTTCGTGTACTAACCCCTTTGGCTTTGAAGAGGATTTGTGAAATTTTTACAGGAATCGAAAACTAATGATACGTCTACATATTCTCGAAAACATGGTAACCATCGACCAAAAGAGACAAGAATCTTCAAAATCATACACCATATGAAAGAGTTATGGCAGTTTCAAATTTTGCAATTTTTTCGTGTACTAACCCCTTTGTCTTTGAAGAGGATTTGTGAAATTTTTACAGGAATCGAAAACTAATGATACGTCTACATATTCTCGAAAACATGGTAACCATCGACCAAAAGAGACAAGAATCTTCAAAATCATACACCATATGAAAGAGTTATGGCAGTTTCAAATTTTGCAATTTTTTCGTGTACTAACCCCTTTATCTTTGAAGAGGATTTGTGAAATTTTTATAGGCATCGAAAACTAATGATACGTCAACTTATTCTCGAAAATATGGTAACCATCGACGAAAAGAGACAAGAATCTTCAAAATCTCACACCATATGAAAGAGTTATTGCAGTTTACTAATTTTGTAATTTTTTCGTGTACTAACCCCTTTCGCTTTGAAGCGGATTTGTGAAATTTTTATTGGCATCGAAAACTAATGATACGTCTACATATTCTCATAAACATGGTAACCGTCGACCAAAAGAGACAAGAATATTCAAAATCTCACAACATATGAAAGAGTTACGGCAGTTTCAAATTTTGCAATTTTTTCGTGTACTAACCCCTTTGGCTTTGAAACAGATTTGTGAAATTTTTATTGGGATCGAAAACTAATGATACGTCTACATATTCTCAAAAACATGGTAACCGTTGACCAAAAGAGACAAGAATCTTCAAAATCTCACACCATATGAAAGAGTTATTGCAGTTTCAAATTTTGCAATTTTTTCGTGTACTAACCCCTTTGGCTTTGAAGAGGATTTGTTAAATTTTTATAGGCATCGAAAACTAATGATACGTCTACATATTCTCGAAAACATGGTAACCATCGACCAAAAGAGACAAGAATCTTCTAAATCTCACACCATATGAAAGAGTTATGGCAGTTTCAAATTTTGCAATTTTTTTCGTGTACTAACCCCTTTGGCTTTGAAGCGGATTTGTGAAATTTTTATTGGGATCGAAAACTAATGATACGTCTACATATTCTCTAAAACATGGTAACCGTCGACCAAAAGAGACAAGAATCTTCAAAATCTCACACCATATGAAAGAGTTATGGCAGTTTCAAATTTTGCAATTTTTCGTGTACTAACCCCTTTGGCTTTGAAGCGGATTTGTGAAAATTTTATTCGGATCGAAAAATAATGATACGTCTACATATTCTCGAAAACATGGTAACCGTCGACCAAAAGAGACAAGAATCTTCAAAATCTCACACCATATGAAAGAGTTATTGCAGTTTCAAATTTTGCAATTTTTTCGTGTACTAACCCCTTTGGCTTTGAAACAGATTTGTGAAATTTTTATTGGGATCGAAAACTAATGATACGTCTACATATTCTAGAAAACATGGTAACCGTTGACCAAAAGAGACAAGAATCTTCAAAATCTCACACCATATGAAAGAGTTATTGCAGTTTCAAATTTTGCAAATTTTTCGTGTACTAACCCCTTTGGCTTTGAAGAGGATTTGTTAAATTTTTATAGGCATCGAAAACTAATGATACGTCTACATATTCTCGAAAACATGGTAACCATCGACCAAAAGAGACAAGAATCTTCAAAATCTCACACCATATGAAATAGTTATGGCAGTTTCAAATTTTGCAATTTTTTTCGTGTACTAACCCCTTTGGCTTTGAAGCGGATTTGTGAAAATTTTATTCGGATCGAAAAATAATGATACGTCTACATATTCTCGAAAACATGGTAACCGTCGACCAAAAGAGACAAGAATCTTCAAAATCTCACACCATATGATAGAGTTATTGCAGTTTCAAATTTTGCAATTTTTTCGTGTACTAACCCCTTTGGCTTTGAAGAGGATTTGTGAAATTTTTATAGGCATCGAAAACTAATGATACGTCTACATATTCTCGAAAACATGGTAACCATCGACCAAAAGAGACAAGAATCTTCAAAATCTCACACCATATGAAAGAGTTATGGCAGTTTCAAATTTTGCAATTTTTTGGTGTACTAACCCCTTTGACTTTGAAGAGGATTTGTGAAATTTTTACAGGCATCGAAAACTAATGATACGTCTACATATTCTCGAAAACATGGTAACCATCGACCAAAAGAGACAAGAATCTTCAAAATCTTACACCATATGAAAGAGTTATGGCAGTTTCAAATTTTGTAATCTTTTCGTGTACTAACCCCTTTGGCTTTGAAGCAGATTTGTGAAAATTTTATTCGGATCGAAAACTAATGATACGTCTACATATTCTCTAAAACATGCTAACCGTCGACCAAAAGAGACAAGAATCTTCAAAATCTCACACCATATGAAAGAGTTATGGTAGTTTCAAATTTTGCAATTTTTTCGTGTACTAACCCCTTTGGCTTTGAAGCGGATTTGTGAAAATTTTATTCGGATCGAAAACTAATGATACGTCTACATATTCTCGAAAACATGGTAACCATCGACCATAAGAGACAAGAATCTTCAAAATCTCACACCATATGAAAGAGTTATGGCAGTTTCAAATTTTGTAATTTTTTCGTGTACTAACCCCCTTTGGCTTTGAAGAGGATTTGTGAAATTTTTACAGGCATCGAAAACTAATGATACGTCTACATATTCTCGAAAACATGGTAACCATCGACCAAAAGAGACAAGAATCTTCAAAATCTTACACCATATGAAAGAGTTATGGCAGTTTCAAATTTTGTAATTTTTTCGTGTACTAACCCCTTTGACTTTGAAGAGGATTTGTGAAATTTTTATAGGCATCGAAAACTAATGATACGTCTACTTATTCTCGAAAATATGGTAACCATCGACGAAAAGAGACAAGAATCTTCAAAATCTCACACCATATGAAAGAGTTATGGCAGTTTCAAATTTTGTAATTTTTTCGTGAACTAACCCCTTTAGCTTTGAAGCGGATTTGTGAAATTTTTATTGGCATCGAAAACTAATGATACGTCTACATATTCTCGAAAACATGGTAACCGTCGACCAAAAGATACAAGAATCTTCAAAATCTCACAGCATATGAAAGAGTTATGGCAGTTTCAAATTTTGCAATTTTTTCGTGTACTAACCCCTTTGGCTTTGAAGCGGATTTGTGAAATTTTTATTGGGATTGAAAACTAATGATACGTCTACATATTCTCGAACACATGGTTACCGTCGACCAAAAGAGACAAGAATCTTCAAAATCTCACACCATATGAAAGAGTTATGGCAGTTTCAAATTTTGCAATTTTTTCGTGTACTAACCCCTTTGGCTTTGAAGAGGATTTGTGAAATTTTTACAGGCATCGAAAACTAATGATACGTCTACATATTCTCGAAAACATGGTAACCATCGACCAAAAGAGACAAGAATCATCAAAATCATACACCATATGAAAGAGTTATGGCAGTTTCAAATTTTGCAATTTTTTCGTGTACTAACCCCTTTGTCTTTGAAGAGGATTGGTGAAATTATTATAGGCATCGAAAACTAATGATACGTCAACTTATTCTCGAAAATATGGTAACCATCGACGAAAAGAGACAAGAATCTTCAAAATCTCACACCATATGAAAGAGTTATTGCAGTTTACTAATTTTGTAATTTTTTCGTGTACTAACCCCTTTCGCTTTGAAGCGGATTTGTGAATTTTTTATTAGCATCGAAAACTAATGATACGTCTACATATTCTCATAAACATGGTAACCGTCGACCAAAACAGACAAGAATCTTCAAAATCTCACAACATATGAAAGAGTTACGGCAGTTTCAAATTTTGCAATTTTTTCGTGTACTAACCCCTTTGGCTTTGAAACAGATTTGTGAAATTTTTATTGGGATCGAAAACTAATGATACGTCTACATATTCTCGAAAACATGGTAACCGTTGACCAAAAGAGACAAGAATCTTCAAAATCTCACACCATATGAAAGAGTTATTGCAGTTTCAAATTTTCCAATTTTTTCGTGTACTAACCCCTTTGGCTTTGAAGAGGACTTGTTAAATTTTTATAGGCATCGAAAACTAATGATACGTCTACATATTCTCGAAAACATGGTAACCATCGACCAAAAGAGACAAGAATCTTCAAAATCTCACACCATATGAAAGAGTTATGGCAGTTTCAAATTTTGCAATTTTTTTCGTGTACTAACCCCTTTGGCTTTGAAGCGGATTTGTGAAATTTTTATTGGGATCGAAAACTTATGATACGTCTACATATTCTCTAAAACATGGTAACCGTCGACCAAAAGAGACAAGAATCTTCAAAATCTCACACCATATTAAAGAGTTATGGCAGTTTCAAATTTTGCAATTTTTTCGTGTACTAACCCCTTTGGCTTTGAAGCGGATTTGTGAAAATTTTATTCGGATCGAAAAATAATGATACGTCTACATATTCTCGAAAACATGGTAACCGTCGACCAAAAGAGACAAGAATCTTCAAAATCTCACACCAT
Source organism: Urtica dioica subsp. dioica (assembly GCF_054948205.1). Lineage (NCBI taxonomy): Eukaryota > Viridiplantae > Streptophyta > Magnoliopsida > Rosales > Urticaceae > Urtica > Urtica dioica. The sequence continues at coordinate 23,386,319 of NC_142767.1, forward strand.
ATGAAAGAGTTATTGCAGTTTCAAATTTTGCAATTTTTTCGTGTACTAACCCCTTTGGCTTTGAAGAGGATTTGTGAAATTTTTATAGGCATCGAAAACTAATGATACGTCTACATATTCTCGAAAACATGGTAACCATCGACCAAAAGAGACAAGAATCTTCAAAATCTCACACCATATGAAAGAGTTATGGCAGTTTCAAATTTTGCAATTTTTTCGTGTACTAACCCCTTTGGCTTTGAAGCGGATTTGTGAAATTTTTATATGCATCGAAAACTAATGATACGTCTACATATTCTCGAAAACATGGTAACCATCGACCAAAAGAGACAAGAATCTTCAAAATCTCACACCATATGAAAGAGTTATGGCAGTTTCAAATTTTTCAATTTTTTCATGTACTAACCCCTTTGGCTTTGAAGCGGATTTGTGAAATTTTTATTGGGATCGAAAACTAATGATACGTCTACATATTCTCGAAAACATGGTAACCGTCAACCAAAAGAGACAAGAATCTTCAAAATCTCACACCATATGAAAGAGTTATGGCATTTTCAAATTTTGCAATTTTTTCGTGTACTAACCCCTTTGACTTTGAAGAGGATTTGTGAAATTTTTACAGGCATCGAAAACAAATGATACGTCTACATATTCTCGAAAACATGGTAACCATCGACCAAAAGAGACAAGAATCTTCAAAATCTTACACCATATGAAAGAGTTATGGCAGTTTCAAATTTTGTAATTTTTTCGTGTACTAACCCCTTTGACTTTGAAGCGGATTTGTGAAATTTTTATATGCATCGAAAACTAATGATACGTCTACATATTCTCGAAAACATGGTAACCATCGACCAAAAGAGACAAGAATCTTCAAAATCTCACACCATATGAAAGAGTTATGGCAGTTTCAAATTTTTCAATTTTTTCGTGTACTAACCCCTTTGGCTTTGAAGCGGATTTGTGAAATTTTTATTGGGATCGAAAACTAATGATACGTCTACATATTCTCGAAAACATGGTAACCGTCAACCAAAAGAGACAAGAATCTTCAAAATCTCACACCATATGAAAGAGTTATGGCATTTTCAAATTTTGCAATTTTTTCGTGTACTAACCCCTTTGACTTTGAAGAGGATTTGTGAAATTTTTACAGGCATCGAAAACAAATGATACGTCTACATATTCTCGAAAACATGGTAACCATCGACCAAAAGAGACAAGAATCTTCAAAATCTTACACCATATGAAAGAGTTATGGCAGTTTCAAATTTTGTAATTTTTTCGTGTACTAACCCCTTTGACTTTGAAGAGGATTTATGAAATTTTTATAGGCATCGAAAACTAATGATACGTCTACTTATTCTCGAAAATATGGTAACCATCGACGAAAAGAGACAAGAATCTTCAAAATCTCACACCATATGAAAGAGTTATGGCAGTTTCAAATTTTGTAATTTTTTCGTGTACTAACCCCTTTGGCTTTGAAGCGGATTTGTGAAATTTTTATTGGCATCGAAAACTAATGATACGTCTACATATTCTCATAAACATGGTAACCGTCGACCAAAAGAGACAAGAATCTTCAAAATCTCACACCATATGAAAATGTTATGGCAGTTTCAAATTTTGCAATTTTTTCGTGTACTAAACCCTTTGGCTTTGAAGCGGATTTGTGAAATTTTTATTCGGATCGAAAACTTATGATACGTCTACATATTCTCGAAAACATAGTAACCTTCGACAAAAGAGACAAGAATCTTCAAAATCTCTCACCATATGAAAGAGTTATGGCAGTTTCAAATTTTGCAATTTTTTCGTGTACTAACCCCTTTGGCTTTGAAGCGGATTTGTGAAATTTTTATTGGGATCGAAAACTAATGATACGTCTACATATTCTCGAAAACATGGTAACCATCGACCAAAAGAGACAAGAATCTTCAAAATCTTACACCATATGAAAGAGTTTTGGCAGTTTCAAATTTTGCAATTTTTTCGTGTACTAACCCCTTTGACTTTGAAGAGGATTTGTGAAATTTTTATAGGCATCGAAAACTAATGATACGTCTACTTATTCTCGAAAATATGGTAACCATCGACGAAAAGAGACAAGAATCTTCAAAATCTCACACCATATGAAAGAGTTATGGCAGTTTCAAATTTTGCAATTTTTTCGTGTACTAACCCCTGTGGCTTTGAAGCGGATTTGTGAAATTTTTATTGGCATCGAAAACTAATGATACGTCTACATATTCTCGTAAACATGGTAACCGTCGACCAAAAGAGACAAGAATCTTCAAAATCTCACAACATATGAAAGAGTTATGGTAGTTTCAAATTTTGCAATTTTTTCGTGTACTAACCCATTTGGCTTTGAAGCGGATTTTTGAAATTTTTATTGGCATCGAAAACTAATGATACGTCTACATATTCTCGTAAACATGGTAACCGTCGACCAAAAGAGACAAGAATCTTCAAGATCTTACACCATATGAAAGAGCTATGGCAGTTTCAAATTTTGCAATTTTTTCGTGTACTAACCCCTTTGACTTTGAAGAGGATTTGTGAAATTTTTATAGGCATCGAAAACTAATGATACGTCTACTTATTCTCGAAAATATGGTAACCATCGACCAAAAGAGACAAGAATCTTCAAAATCTCACACCATATGAAAGAGTTATTGCAGTTTCAAATTTTGCAATTTTTTCGTGTACTAGCCCCTTTGGCTGTGAAGAGGATTTGTGAAATTTTTATAGGCATCGAAAACTAATGATACGTCTACATATTCTCGAAAACATGGTAACCATCGAGATAAAGAGCCAAGAATCTTCAAAATCTCACACCATATGAAAGAGTTATGGCAGTTTCAAATTTTGCAATTTTTTCGTGTACTAACCCCTTTGGCTTTAAAGAGGGTTTGTGAAATTTTTACAGGCATCGAAAACTAATGATACGTCTACATATTCTCGAAAACATGGTAACCATCGACCAAAAGAGACAAGAATCTTCAAAATGTTACACCATATGAAAGAGTTATGGCAGTTTCAAATTTTGCAATTTTTTCATGTACTAACCCCTTTGACTTTGAAGAGGATTTGTGAAATTTTTATAGGCATCGAAAACTAATTATACGTCTGCTTATTCTCGAAAATATGGTAACCATCGACGAAAAGAGACAAGAATCTTCAAAATCTCACACCATATGAAAGAGTTATGGCAGTTTCAAATTTTGTAATTTTTTCGTGTACTAACCCCTTTGGCTTTGAAGCGGATTTGTGAAATTTTTATAGGCATCGAAAACTAATGATACGTCTACATATTCTCGTAAACATGGTAACCGTCGACCAAAAGAGACAAGAATCTTCAAAATCTCACACCATATGAAAGAGTTATGGCAGTTTCAAATTTTGCAAGTTTTTCGTGTACGAACCCCTTTGGCTTTGAAGCGGATTTGTGAAATTTTTATTGGGATCGAAAACTAATGATACGTCTACATATTCTCGAAAACATGGTAACCGTCGACCAAAAGAGACAAGAATCTTCAAAATCTCACACCGTATGAAAGAGTTATGGCAGTTTCAAATTTTGCAATTTTTTCGTGTACTAACCCCTTTGGCTTTGAAGAGGATTTGTGAAATTTTTACAGGCATCGAAAACTAATGATACGTCTACATATTCTCGAAAACATGGTAACCATCGACCAAAAGAGACAAGAATCTTCAAAATCTTACACAATATGAAAGAGTTATGGCAGTTTCAAATTTTGCAATTTTTTAGTTTACTAACCCCTTTGACTTTGAAGAGGATTTGTGAAATTTTTATAGGCATCGAAAACTAATGATACGTCTACTTATTCTCGAAAATATGGTAACCATCGACGAAAAGAGACAAGAATCTTCAAAATCTCACACCATATGAAAGAGTTATGGCAGTTTCAAATTTTGTAATTTTTTCTTGTACATTTGTGAAATTTTTATTGGCATCGAAAACTAATGATACGTCTACATATTCTCGTAAACATGGTAACCGTCGACCAAAAGAGACAAGAATCTTCAAAATCTCACAGCATATGAAAGAGTTATGGCAGTTTCAAATTTTGCAATTTTTTCGTGTACTAACCCCTTTGGCTTTGAAGCGGATTTGGGAAATTTTTATTCGGATCGAAAACTAATGATACGTGTACATATTCTCGAAAACATGGTAACCGTCGACCAAAAGAGACAAGAATCTTCAAAATCTCACACCATATGAAAGAGTTATTGGAGTTTCGAATTTTGCAATTTTTTCGTGTACTAACCCCTTTGGCTTTGAAGAGGATTTTTGAAATTTTTATAGGCATCGAAAACTAATGATACGTCTACATATTCTCGAAAACATGGTAACCATCGACAAAAAGAGACAAGAATCTTCAAAATCTCACACCATATGAAAGAGTTATGGCAGTTTCAAATTTTTCAATTTTTTCGTGTACTAACCCCTTTGGCTTTGAAGAGGGTTTGTGAAATTTTTACAGGCATCGAAAACTAATGATACGTCTACATATTCTCGAAAACATGGTAACCATCGACCAAAAGAGACAAGAATCTTCAAAATGTTACACCATATGAAAGAGTTATGGCAGTTTCAAATTTTGCAATTTTTTCATGTACTAAGCCCTTTGACTTTGAAAAGGATTTGTGAAATTTTTATAGGCATCGAAAACTAATGATACGTCTGCTTATTCTCGAAAATATGGTAACCATCGACGAAAAGAGACAAGAATCTTCAAAATCTCACACCATATGAAAGAGTTATGGCAGTTTCAAATTTTGTAATTTCTTCGTGTACTAACCCCTTTGGCTTTGAAGCGGATTTGTGAAATTTTTATTCGGATCGAAAAGTAATGATACGTGTACATATTCTCGAAAACATGGTAACCGTCGACCAAAAGAGACAAGAATCTTCAAAATCTCACACCATATGAAAGAGTTATTGCAGTTTCAAATTTTGCAATTTTTTCGTGTACTAACCCCTTTGGCATTGAAGAGGATTTGTGAAATTTTTATAGGCATCGAAAACTAATGATACGTCTACATATTCTCGTAAACATGGTAACCGTCGACCAAAAGAGACAAGAATCTTCAAAATCTCACACCATATGAAAGAGTTATGGCAGTTTCAAATTTTGCAATTTTTTCGTGTACTAACCCCTTTGGCTTTGAAGCGGATTCGTGAAATTTTTATTGGGATCGAAAACTAATGATATGTCTACATATTCTCGAAAACATGGTAACCGTCGACCAAAAGAGACAAGAATCTTCAAAATCTTACACCGTATGAAAGAGTTATGGCAGTTTCAAATTTTGCAATTTTTTCGTGTACTAACCCCTTTGGCTTTGAAGAGGATTTGTGAAATTTTTACAGGCATCGAAAACTAATGATACGTCTACATATTCTCGAAAACATGGTAACCATCGACCAAAAGAGACAAGAATCTTCAAAATCTTACACCATATGAAAGAGTTATGGCAGTTTCAAATTTTGCAATTTTTTAGTTTACTAACCCCTTTGACTTTGAAGAGGATTTGTGAAATTTTTATAGGCATCGAAAACTAATGATACGTCTACTTATTCTCGAAAATATGGTAACCATCGACGAAAAGAGACAAGAATCTTCAAAATCTCACACCATATGAAAGAGTTATGGCAGTTTCAAATTTTATAATTTTTTCTTGTACATTTGTGAAATTTTTATTGGCATCGAAAACTAATGATACGTCTACATATTCTCGTAAACATGGTAACCGTCGACCAAAAGAGACAAGAATCTTCAAAATCTCACAGTATATGAAAGAGTTATGGCTGTTTCAAATTTTGCAATTTTTTCGTGTACTAACCCTTTTGGCTTTGAAGCGGATTTGTGAAATTTTTATTCGGATCGAAAACTAATGATACGTCTACATATTCTCGAAAACATGGTAACCGTCGACCAAAAGAGACAAGAATCTTCAAAATCTCACACCATATGAAAGAGTTATGGCAGTTTCAAATTTTGTAATTTTTTCGTGTACTAACCCCTTTGGCTTTGAAGAGGGTTTGTGAAATTTTTACAGGCATCGAAAACTAATGATACGTCTACATATTCTCGAAAACATGGTAACCATCGACCAAAAGAGACAAGAATCTTCAAAATGTTACACCATATGAAAGAGTTATGGCAGTTTCAAATTTTGCAATTTTTTCATGTACTAAGCCCTTTGACTTTGAAGAGGATTTGTGAAATTTTTATAGGCATCGAAAACTAATGATACGTCTGCTTATTCTCGAAAATATGGTAACCATCGACGAAAAGAGACAAGAATCTTCAAAATCTCACACCATATGAAAGAGTTATGGCAGTTTCAAATTTTGTAATTTTTTCGTGTACTAACTCCTTTGGCTTTGAAGCGGATTTGTGAAATTTTTATTCGGATCGAAAACTAATGATACGTGTACATATTCTCGAAAACATGGTAACCGTCGACCAAAAGAGACAAGAATCTTCAAAATCTCACATCATATGAAAGAGTTATTGCAGTTTCAAATTTTGCAATTTTTTCGTGTACTAACCCCTTTGGCTTTGAAGAGGATTTGTGAAATTTTTATAGGCATCGAAAACTAATGATACGTCTACATATTCTCGTAAACATGGTAACCGTCGACCAAAAGAGACAAGAATCTTCAAAATCTCACACCATATGAAAGAGTTATGGCAGTTTCAAATTTTGCAATTTTTTCGTGTAATAACCCCTTTGGCTTTGAAGCGGATTTGTGAAATTTTTATTGGGATCGAAAACTAATGATACGTCTACATATTCTCGAAAACATGGTAACC